>NC_092042.1:81579717-81752458 GCF_003086295.3 Arachis hypogaea | reverse complement strand
GGCATTCATCATATGCATTTTCTACCTGTTTGTATGCTTTGCCGACTTGATATTATTTCTCCCTATCTGTTAAACATGTCTAATTGCTACTTGTATTAATTGTTGTATATGCCTCTACTTGTGTTTTACTTGTATTGTATATACTTGTGCTTTGCTGGAGCTGAGGAGGTTCGGAAGGTTGTGGCGACGGGATCGCATGGCGAATCGGTTGGTGAAGGCTGTGGGACAACGGTGTTTGATTAGAGTAGAAATTTCCTAAGATAGATTACGCTGTTATGGTAATACGGCTTAAGTTGTATTAAGGAATTACATATTATGCTGTTTTGGTTTAGTATGCTTTAAGTTTGAATTCTTGTGACAGATATGGAGTCTAGGATTGCCTTTAGCGTCCCGGGGTCTTATATCCTACATCACTGGGAACTGTTACCATACTGAGAACCTCCGGTTCACATACCATATTTCTGTTGTATTTTTCAAATGCAGGTTGCAACCCACCTTGGTGAGTTATCTGGTTTGTGACAGAAGCGGAGGATCCGGATACTTCTTTTGAGTCTTTGATGTAATTTGAATATGTCTCTCACTTTTGTATTTTGCTTTGGCCTAGAGGCTTGTATTGAGAGAACAAAATTTGTATAAGCTGTTTTTACTATCTGGTTTCATACATGGTCTATATATGGCTAGCTGGCTTAAACTCCACGAGTCGTGGCTAGTGTCTTATGATATTATACTACTATATTATGATGTCTTGTTATTCTAAACATGTTTCTTATGCTTTAAGTCAGTAGTTTTGTTAGTACGTATTGCGCTTTTGAAATCCTGTTTTGAGCTATATTCTTCATCGAGTTTTTAGATATTATTAATTCCTTCTATATAATATATGTATAACCTTAGAACTGTCGTAACCTCTAATTAACATTTGCTTTATGACGAAGGTAAGGCTTAGGCTAATTAGAGTGTTACAGTGTACATTTTGAATGTTGTAATTCTGTTGTCATGTATAGTTGGGTTACATTCGTTGATAGAGTTTGAAAGTTTGATTTTACTCAAGATTGGAATGCTTGGAATTAAGCATATTCAAAAAATTGGATATCGGTGCATTTCACTAGATGCCATGAGAAATATTCGATATAAGGTTGTTGTGGCTAATGGATAACGATCATATGTGAGCTCTATTCGATTGCTATGGAAAGCTTGTCACTGAACAAGTGATGGAGCTTTGTGTTAAGTTGCGGAGGTTGACAGTAGTTCTTCTTCCTCATGTGCAGTCCTAACATGTGCAGCAGGACCTAGTCATATGGGAAGAACCGAATTCTCCATAAGAATTCAGTCTTCTTTCTGAATTCCGAAACCTGAAACTGATTTGTTTTTTGAAGAGTTTGAGTTAAACGAGGAATGGGTCCAATTTGATTTTGATAATGACACGATGAAGATACAAAGTTTGTCCCAGAAACTCAATTATGGTCTTTTACTTCCCCACAGCTTAAATTGCCACCATTGTTACCACTTGGTACCTGAGCCCAACTTCCAATCCATTATTTGACATTGGACCTGGATGCTATGCAAGTGGAGCCGATGCCTTTTGGTATGGGGGGAGCTGACAACTATAACACATATAAGAGCGTGGAACTAAGGGTTGGCCATAGATTCTATAGCAGAGAGTCCATTCACCTTACAGTCAAGAACTACAGCATTTGTCGAAGTGTACAATATTAGATTCTTGAGTTTGATTATTTGAAGTATCATTGTCGATGTAGATCATTATGTTGTAGGTTGTCGGTGGAGCATTTGAATTGCATATAGATAGAATCTTAGTTATTGGGAGGTTCATAAATATGAGGCTATGCACACACACTTGACACCAACTATGTCCCAAGATGATTCAAATCTCGATAGCAACCTGATATGCAAATTGATCTTTTTCATAATAGAAGATGATTGTTTTTTTAAATTTTTGCATATTTTTCAGGAAAAATTGTTACATGTATATGATGTTATTATTATAACAAATCTAAAATTGGTTGACATATTCATCAATTTAGGTAATCTTTTCATTTTTATTAGAGTATTACAAAGGATAGTTGAGCAGAGCTACAGATTTAAGCTGTCGTACATGAAAGTTTGGTTGGTGAAACAAAATGCAATGTTAAAATCTATAAAAATTAGAAAGAGTCGTACAACCAGCTTCCATGGTTGCTAAATGCGGTTGAACAATGGGTATTGAAACACCAGTAGGGAAAACCTCATGTTTACCTGCAGGTCGGGTGTGATGATACTACGCAGCAATACAAGCCATCTCCTCATATGTGGTACGACATACGACGTATATCTTGCCTATACTCATCTCAAGGTCTGTCGCATCCCCTGCCCACCGGACCCATCTGCATGTGCCTGATGGCCAACTCCACTCGATGACCCCAACTCAAAGACTGAGTGCCTAGGAATATCATCTCGATCAGAGTCCCTGATGCCATCACCATCATGAACATCCTCCTATCTTTGATACTCTACATCATTCTCCTACTGAGGATCATCTCAATGTCTAAGTTGTCTACGCCCTCTCACTCTTGTTCGAGCACGGTTATGCATATGCCAAAGATCAGAAGCATATGGATGAAGCAACAAGCCAACAACTTGGGAGACCTCCAGTGGAGCGTCATCTGGCAACAAATGGAGAAGGTGAGCGTCGTGTTATGACAAGAAACGCATGCGGCACATCCTGTACCACCAGGTGAAATACGGTCACGAAGGTTGTAGGTCTTTCGTTGGTAACACCATCGCCTGTAGCAAAGCCTCGAAACAGTCTCTCCATACTGAGTACCACACTGCAAGCTCCATCAGCCACCATTTGTCCTCCAATCAACATTTACTGGCATCTTCGGTAAATATTGTGCACTACTAACTGTCGAATAACTCGAACTGAGTGATCAAACTCAACGAAATGAAAACAGACCAAAGGGACCACTGCAATATGTGTTAGCCTCTCTCTTCGGTCTTTGCCATTATGCACCCACTAAAGAATAATATCCTGCAGTGCCTATGTGTCATAGTAAGGTGTCCACTGAAACTGCATAACAACATACAAACGTATATTTAAATCAGCTTAGATATGAGCATATGGAAACAAAATTTACTAAGTATATTATATGTAAACTTAAATATCCTATTATAAGGGACTAAGTCCAACTGCTACCGCCCATATGCAGAACTAGAAAGAACAGCGTAGGCCATCCCCCTCCCAAATTTTCGAAACTTAAAAAACATATATTATATGTTGTATAGAACTTTTAACAATATATCTACTAGTTTAATGCTTGAAAGAATGTATTTCAAAACATGGGTTCAAATACTATTTTATGCATTTTAAATTTATTTTATTCAATAAAATTCTTTTCTTGTTCTTTCTAATTTTTGTTTGTTTTTGTAATTCTTCCATCTATTATCATATAAAAATATTTTAATTTTTATGATAATTCTTAATTGAATGTAATAAGAAAATATATACATAAAACTAAATTAGATTAATATTTGTTATGATATTAAAATCAGAATATATTAAATAAATTATTTATTAATATGAATATATCTTATATATTATATTCACTAATTTATTTTTAATACATATATTAAAAATATTAGAGAAACAAATTTATATTATTTATGCCATATCTTTTATAACGAGGATAAAAATTAGCATTTTACGCAAAAAATAATATAAATGAATCTTTTAAAATTAATTTTAGTTAAAACAATTTTAAAATATACAATTATTTTTTTACTAAAACTTTCAATTTTAATATGGCACTTTCAATTTTTTGTTTTCGACCCCCACTTTATAAGATTTTTGGATTTGCTACTGCTATTGCTAGTGGAGTAGCCGCTAGTCCATGTCATCTCTATGCTGTTGTGGCAACCCAACCAACCTGCATATACAAAACAAAATATATTCAGTTGCAAATATAACAAAATAGAAACCACATATTAAATTCGACAAAATAAAGACATACTTCGCAGCCAATGGAAACTGCACCATGTTCCTATCCCAAGGGTTGGGAACCAACTTGAAAAATTGTGGTGAATCTAAAAAAGCATACGTAGGATGCATCCGGCCAAGTTACCCACTTTTACATTGATAGCCATACACAGAGTGATAGGTTCAGGCAAGCAAAGCTAAACCCCAGGAATACTACCTGCTGCATCTCTTGAAATTGGCAATGAGTGGCATCCATCTAACATGTACTAAGGTACTTGACTTATTTGTCATCAGCAGCCCACCAATCAAGTTAATAATATAATGTGTCGGAGTACATCTGGTGCAGCGTTAATAGACATCTGTCTCAAGCAAGCCTTCAACCACATCATCTTAATGGTGAAAGACTCAACCTGCCACACACCCTCGCTCGACTCCTGACGTTGTGGCAACGCTCTTGGTGCCTCTTCAACCATCTCCCACGTGTCACGACTGCAACCTCCTACAGGCTTCCCATGCGTTCGCAAGTCAAGGTGATAAGCAATGTCATAAAGGGGGTGATAGTACATTCATCTCATGGCATGTGGAACAAATCGGTCTCTACACGTCATCTTTCGACAAAGGCCGATAGGAGCGAGTTGTGGAAGTAAAAATCTCGAGCAGCATAGGCGAAACCAACCTCCTCCAAGTAAGGCATCAATACATCAGGAGGACCCTCTACTCCCGAGTCTCCATTTTTTCTCGAAAATAGGACCTGCTGACTATGTGTTATTTGGACATACATTAACCTTAATTTATATAATGACTAACAATAATACCTATTACCTAAAGCATCCCTAGATATACTACAACAATTAGCCAAAATACAAAGATTTATATATTAAATTTTATCTAATGACACTTATTATGTAAAGCATCTCTAAAAATATACTAACTCAATATTTATCTTATTTTATACTAATTTATAACGTATAGTCTAAATCTAACAATTTCTACCTTAAATATAAAAATCTCCCTAATCTATATATTTATAAATATATATTCCCTAATATATTAGAATTATCCTAAATTTATCACAATTATCTAACCAACTAACAATTATAACGTAATTAAAAAAAATTAAGTTCTAATAACCTAATCATCATCAATGTAACCTACAAATTGTATGTCTTCATTCAAACGGCTGATATCATTATTACTCTTGAGTTATTGCACCAATCTTTTTTGTTCTTTTCTCCTCTCTTCTTTTTTCTTTTTTCTTCCTTCTTTTTTTGGGTTCACTCTATCCAAATAGTAAAAATTTGAAAAATGACTGCAGAACGTGCTTGTGCTGCATGTGTTGTTATATAATGGTCCCAACTATATCGCACACAATGAATGCACTATAGCATGCATTCTAATTTTCATTCTTTGATCAAATTAATTTTTAATGATATTTTTTCGTCTATTATGATTTCTTTTTAGATAATGGTTAAAATGGAAAAATGGTAGTAGTTATAATTAGGAGTGTTCACCATGCAATTCGAATTAGTTTTGGAGAAATATTAATCCAATTCGAAATATATAATTTATTATACTTTGAATTAGATCAGTTGAATTTTTTATTTTTAAACTTGATCTAATCCAATCTAAACTATTGCGGTTTGAATCAATTCAATTTATTCAATTTAAAAAAAATTAAGATTTTATTATTAAAAATAGAAATAACTTTAAGTTGGCATGACAAATAAGTGAATGAATCTCATTTTATATTCATAAATATTTTTCTAAACAATAATATAATATGCAATAAAATAAAAATATATAACAAATTAAATATATTATATGAAAAATTTAAATTTTAATATTGTATCACATTTTGCAGTTTTGATTAGACTTGTTTGATTTTAGAAAGTGGATTTAAATTTTAATCCAATCCACGTGTTTTGTAGAAAATAGAATCCGATCTAATCTAAATTAGTGCGATTTTAATTGGTTTTTTATTTAGATTGAATTGGATGAACAATTTTGTTTGGATTGATTTTTATTTGAACAATGATACACCACTATTTTGTGGTACATTTTGTGTTTAATTGAGTGAATTTTATCCACTATTCTCACATTTATTCACAGAATTCGTATGTTTTACACTTTCCTTCCTAATTTTGTGCTATGATTGAAAACATGCTTCTTTGGCATTAAATTTGCTATGTTTAATCCTCTCTTATTATCATTCGATGTCGTGATATGTCTGTTAAGTATTTTCAGGGTTTATAGGACATGAATGACTTAAAGGATGGAAAAGAAGCATGCAAAAGTGGAAGGAATACAAGAAATTGAAGGAATTGCAAAGTTGTCAAACCTGACCTCTTCGTACTTAATTGACTATAACTTGAGCTACAGAGATCCAAATGAGGCGGTTCCAGTTACGTTGGAAAGCTAACATCTGGGGTTTCAAAATGATATAAAATTTGTCATAGTTGCCTTGCTGTTAGGCGACGCGTACGCGTGCATGACGCGTACGCCTGGATAGTGTAGCAAACAAGCAACGCGTGCGCGTGGACGACGCGTACGTGTGACGGGGCCACGTGTTGTACGTATCAGAAATTGTTGGGGGCGATTTCTGAGATATTTTTGGCCCAGTTTCAAGCCCAAAAACATTTATTAGAGGCTGCAGAGTGGAGCAGAATGAGATCATTCAATCATTATTCACTTTTCATAAGTTTAGATTTTAGATGTAGTTTCTAGAGAGAGAGGCTCTCTCCTCTCTCTAGGTTTAAGGTTTCTCTTAGTTTTGGGTTTATTTCTTCTCAAATCCAGGTTCAATATTCCTTTAATTTAGTTTATCTTCTACTTTTATTTGTTCTAGCATTCTAGTTTATTTATTTTCCTTGTTGATTACTTTATGTTGACAATCTAGTTTATGAATATTCCATGTTAGATTCAATTTCCATATTAATGCAATTTGAGGTCTTTTATGTTTATTGCTTCTTCCTTCATTTGTTCTCATTTATATTTGCAAGTGGTTGTTTAGATTTAATGTTATCCTATTACTTTTCTATGCTTTTACTTTATGCCTTCCAAGTGTTTGATAAAATGCTTGGAAGGATGTTAGAGTAGATTTTTTCCCTCTTGGCTTTAGTTGAGTAATTGGTGACACTTGAGTTATCAAACTCCTTTGTTGATTGATAATTGAAAGTTGCTAATTGATTTGAATTCCACTAAAGCTAGTCTTTCCTTAGGAGTTGACTAGGACTTGAGGAATCAAATTGATTCGTCAACTTGACTTTCCTTCATAATTAGAGGGTTAACTAAGTGGGAGCAATGAACAATTCTCATCACTATTGAGGACGATAATAAGGATAGGACTTCCAATTCTCATTCCTTGCCAAGAGCTTTTATAGTTGTTAGTTTGTTCCCTTTGCAATTTACCTTTCTTGTTTCTTAATCCAAAACCCCAAAATATACAATTCATAACCAATAACAAGAATACTTCCCTGCAATTCCTTTGAGAGATAACTCGAGGTTTAAATACTTCGGTTATTTGAATTATTGGGGGTTTGTTACTTATGACAAACAAATTTTTGTACGAAAGGATTATTGTTGGTTTAGAAACTATACTTGCAACGAGAATTTATTGTAAAATTCAATACCACACAAAAATTTGATCATCAAACAATCTTAATCATAATTTAAAAATAAAATTAAACCGATCAAATTCAAGTAGTAATAAAATCGATCTAAGCTACACCGTAAACAATCATAGTATAGTGATTTCAGAGTGATAATAATAGGAGAAAGGAGATAATAATAATAGAAAGGAAAATGTGTTTTTGAAAGAAAAAAAGTTAATTTTAAATGTTTGAGTCGAATACTAATTTTGTCTAACATTTTAAACGTCATATTTCAATTTTAAAAACTTTCAAACGTCCTAATCCAATTTTAAAAAAGTTTTAAGCGGATTCAATTTTGTTCTACCATACATTAAATTTGATACAAATAATTTGTATATTGAAAAGCTAATAGCATTTGATTTTAGCATGTAAGTAAAATCAATTCACCAATTATTACTTGTATAAAATTTTTTCTTTGATTTTAAAACATTGATTATTAATTGTTAGGACTTAGAATTTTGTACAAAAAGAAAATTAAGGAGAAGAAGTATTATAAAAAGGTTTTGGTTATATTTTTCTAACACATGAAAGAATATATAACTTAGTAGTAATGTTATTAAGGTTTGCATCACTCATTCGGCTAACTATTAGTATCAAATTTAACAGTAGGACTATATTGAACATGTTTAAAACTTTTTAGAATAGAAATAAAATGTTTTAAACGTTAAGGATCAAATTATTAAAATTTAGTCCAAATATTAAGGACAAAAATAATATTTTATTTTTTTTATTTAATCCAAATATTTTGTGAATTTGTTTATTATACACTGTTGTTTAGTATTTGCATAAATGATAAAAAAATTTATTCATTATTATGAACATAATTTATATAAGTTAAATATGTCGATGGAAATATTTTTTTTTAATATTTAGAACATAAATAAAAAATAACTATTTATATATATTATTGCACGGTAATACACTAGTTTATATTTTACTTTATCATTATAATTATATATATAGTAAGGTTTTAAAATTAAAATGTTATGGTCATACAAGTCATTTTTTTATATAAGTTTATACAAGTAATTTATATTCATACGTGCACCTTTTTTCTCTTCTTTATTCTTCTATCTTTCGTTATTGTCGTCACTAACACCACCTCCTCCTCCCTCTCATTTTTTTTCATAGGAATTTCTTCTTCTCATTCTTTTTCCTCATTCTCCTCTATTATCAGTTATATCGTTGTTGAAGATAATGAATAATTCAAGTTCAGATTGTCAATTAAACCAGAACGAAATTTATTATTGTTTTGAATCCAATCAAGTGGCTCAGGTGTGATTCAATTTTAGTTAATGTTTTTATTAGTAGTATATGATTCTGTAGGTGAATAATATTTTTGTTGTGAAAATTGTTGTTCATCGTTGATGGTTTGAATTGAATGTAATGTAAAAATCTACATTTAAAAAATATTTTTTTGTATTATTAGTAGCAAATTTGGGTGTAATACGAAAATATTTGAGTATATTGTTTAAAAGTTTTCGGTGTATGTGTGCTAATAAATTTTGCATAATTTAAAACTCTTCCCCTTCCTCCTCCTCATCTTTTGCTACTTCGTCTTCTTCTTTTTTATCATCATCATCATTATCATCATCATCTTCTTCTTTTTTTATTCATCTTTTTTTTATTTTTTATCTTCTCAAGTTTCTTCTTATTTTACTTTCTTAATAAGAATAAAAACAAAAAAAAAAATCAAACAAAAAAAGAAGAAATAAGAAAAAAAGAAAATAAAAAGACAAAAATAAAGCATCAGAAGAAATATTTTTATGTATTTGCAGCAAATTTGGGTGTAACACGAAGATATTTTGGGTGTAACACGAAGATATTTGGGTGTAACACGAAGATATTTGAGTGTATTTTTTAAGAATTTTCAATGATGTATGCTGATACGTTCTGCATAATTCAAAACTCTTATTCTCCCTCCTGCTTATCTTCTGCTTCTTTTTCTTTTTTTCATTATCATCACCATCTTCTTTTTCTTCTTTTTTTTATTCATCTTTTTTTTTTATTTTACCTTCTCGAGTTTCTTCTTATTTTATTCTATTATCAGTAATAAAAACAAAAAATCAAACAAAGAAAAAGAAAAAACATATAATACTACAAAATTACTTGAAAGATGATGAACTTACATTCATTCAACTAAAAAAATAAGAAAGAAATAAGAAAAAGAAGAAGAAAAAAATACAACACTAGAGAAAATATTTTTCTGTACTTGCAGCAAATTTGGGTGTAACACGAAAATATTTGAGTGTATTGTTTAAGAATGTTCGGTGTACCTGTACTCATAAATTCTGCATAATTTAAAACTCTTCCTCTTCCTCCTCTTCATCTTTTTCTACTTCATCATCTTGGTAAATCGAAGTTGCAAAATTAATAGAAAGAAGAAGAGAAAAAAAATGCAGCAACAACAACAGTAATAAAAAAATGGGTAAAATACCTAAATAAAGCAATGAGCCACCAATATTATTC
Organism: Arachis hypogaea; assembly: GCF_003086295.3. Lineage (NCBI taxonomy): Eukaryota > Viridiplantae > Streptophyta > Magnoliopsida > Fabales > Fabaceae > Arachis > Arachis hypogaea. The sequence goes on along the minus strand of NC_092042.1, from coordinate 81,742,369 downwards.
AATAGTCCCAAAATAAAAAAATTTAGGTAGATATCCCAATGCATATATATATATCTATATAAATCAAATTAATTTAATTCGAATTACATATTCTGGTACTAAACCGAATCAATTTGATTCGAATTAGTAGGGTTATTGGTAAATCGAAGTTATATGATTCGAATTACCAATGATTGATATTCGAAATATATTGTATGAGTAGTAAATCGAATCTAGTTGATTCGATTTACATAAATTGAATCTAGTTGATTCGATTTATCATTGAACAACTCATATATAATAAATCAAATTAGCTTAATTCGATTTATCGGTGATATAGATTATTGACATTTACTAATTAACTTTAAAATATAAATGTCAATAAAGAAATACCCCCATTTGAATTTAAATAAAATATCAACAAAATTAAAACGAATAAGAATAGAAATCTAATTTTTGTGTTTTTGTTCAAATTCTAAAAAATCTATATTTTTATAAACTTATAAATTTAAAATGGAACAATAAACGATTTCTAAAAATTCACTAAAAATCATTCTTTATTTGATTAATTTATCATCTAAAGAATTATTATCAAGATTTTTTATGTTGAAAAAGTTAATATAAAGTATAGCCCTCCCAAGTGGCATAGGAGTTAAAACTTGAATTTTTTTCAAAATCAGAAATAACAGATAGTTATACAATATAAAAAGACTAACTATATTTATACAATATGTAATTTAAAATTTTAAATGTATTATTTCTCAAAATTTAAATATATTTATACAATATGTAAATTTAAAGTTTTAAATTTACATATTGTATAAATATATTTAAATTTTTAAAAAAATATATTTAAAGTTTTAAATTACATATTGTATAAATATAGTTAGTCTTTTTATATTGTATAACTATCTGTTATTTCTGATTTTGAAAAAAATTTAAGTTTTAACCCCTGTACCTAGGGGTTGCAAACAGGCCTAGCCGGCTCGCGTAACCCGCCAAAAAAGGCGGACTGGGCTGGAAAATTGGGACCGCCAAATAGTAAAAGCCTACCTAACCCGTACCGCTTAAACCGCGGGCTTTGGCGGGGCGGGCTTCCCCGCCGGGCTTAGAATTTTTTTAGCAAAGGGTATTTTTACAATTTTTTTACCAAAACCCAACTTCTCCCAACCCAACTTACAAGAGAATGAAGATGAAAATTGAGTATTTTGGATTATATTTATTTTGTTTTAGAGACAATATTTATTATTATGTTTTGGATTATGTTTATTTTGCTTTGGGAACAATATTTATAATTATGTTTTGGATGAAAACTTGGTTTATAATTATATTTATTATATATTTATAATTACAAAGACTTTAATGTTTGTGAATATAAAAATTATAATTTGTTTATACTTTTAGAAATTATAATAGTTAAAAGTAAAAAATAGGAGAGATTTTTTATGCATTTATATATATTATTTAATAGTTAAAAATAAAAAATAAAAAGAAAAAAGGTTATTTGGCGGGCATAGCTCGCCAGCCCGCCGTTAGGCGGGGCGGGCTAGGATTTTGGGATCGCCTCACTAGGCGGGGCGGGGCGAGCCAGCCCGCCCTTTCTGGCGGGGTGGAGTAAGGCAGGACGGGCTTCCCTGCTTGCCACCCCTACCTGTGCCACCTTAGAGGGCTATATTTTATATTAACTTTTTCAACATCAAAAGTTCGGTAATGATTGTTTAGATGCTAATGAGTTAAAGAATGATTTTTAGTGAATTTTTAAAATCGTTTATTCTTCTATTTTAAATTTATAAGTTTATAAAAATATAGATTTTTTTATTGACATTGATGTTTTAAAGTTAATATAAATAGTAAATGTCAATAATCTGTATCAATACTAAATCGAATTAAGCTAATTCGATTTACTATATATTAAATCGAATCAAATAACTTCGATTTACTAATAACCCTATTAATTTGAATCAAATTGATTCGATTTAGTATCGGAATGTGTAATTTGAATTAAATCAATTCGATTTACATAAATATATGCATTGGAACATCTACGTAATGCTTTTTATTTTGGGATTATTGAGTAATATTGGTGACTCCCTGGTTTATTTAAGTGTTTTACTTAAAAGATGAAATACTTAAAGAAAAAAGAGGAGAAATGCAAAGAAGAAGAAAGAGGAGGAGAAGGACGTGAGATACAAAAAAGAATAACGTAATTCTCACGCTCGTATTATGTAAGTTGATTTTGTTGGGTTAGGGTTAATTTGTATGACTTGTATGCCAAAAAAAATTTATATGTGTAGTAGTAATTTGAATTTTATTTTATCCAATAAAATACATTTACTGAAGTACCAAGATAAACGGAAAAAACTAATAACTAACCTTTTTCCAACCAATATTTTCATTTTAAAAAATTTCCCCCCTCCTTAACTTTATATGTATTTGCTTTTTCACAACTTTATCGACAGAACAAGCTAAGAAAACGTTGGTTTCACCGAACAGGACTTACCAGGGGCCACTGGGCCAGTGATCCACTGTGAGGGGTACGCATGAGCAAGGAGGTTGTCCTTGCAGACCTTGCAAGAAGCCTCCATGGGATTAAAGGGAAAAAGAGTCGCTCCTTTTTAACTGATAATCGATAATAATAATATTAATAAATAAAATTTATTAATAGTAGTTTAATTAATGGTTTGAAAGTAGCTTAGCATATTAATAGTAGTTTGATTTAACGGGCCAACTTTCCTAACTCATCAAGTAAATTGAATTGTGACATGATTAAGTAGTTGATAATAAAATAAGCAGAGCTAATGGAAATTGATGATATGGGTTGCTCAATTCTTGGTCTGCTGCTTTTTTCTGCTGATGCACATAACAGACTAATTTGAGAAAAAGATTTAGAGGATAGAGAGCACAAGGTAGCGTGCGTACACGTGTGGCTTGAATTATGATGATCTAAATATAGAATTAGGAAAGAAAAAAGGAAATAGGAAACGAAGAGAGAATAGAATAGAATTGAATGGGGAAAGGGAAGAAATAGGAGAATTAATGAATTAAATGAATAGGATGATGGTTTGTTGGGGATGGGAGGAATTTCCAGCTAGCTAGCAATAATAGCATTGCCCAACAATAGCCAAATAGCAGCAGAGCCATGAGCCAACAAGGCTTCCATCATGCATCATCCATATGCAATGCCTGCATCCATCCAGACGATCATGGAGACCTATCTCTTTACTTTGCGGTTTAATTATCTTATTCATTAACATTTTTATTTCCTTTTCTAGCCACCTACCTAGTTTCTTCGGTCTCTCTTGGCTGATCGATTTATGAATTCTTTTAATTTCATTTTGATTCTCATCATTTTTGCTCCTATCTTCTCCACCTTAATTAATTAATTATATCCATCCACTCTTTTGATTGATTAATTCACCTTTGGCGCGAAGTGATCGAAGTGGTCATCTGAATCTGAACAAATATATACACAATATACTATTGACCGATCTGTACGTCTGGATCCAAGACCTTGGCAAACATGGCCCGCTCTACCTCGCGGGGTTCCAACTCCTCTCCCAATGGCCTCCTCACAGTTACCATCGCTGGCGGCCGCCATGACCACGTGGACCCCGCTTCGAACAACGAAGAAGAAGAAGACGATGAACTAGTGGATCCCGATGATCCTTTTGACGTTATCCACACCAAGAACGTCCCGCTCCAGACGCTCAAGCGTTGGAGAGTAAGCACCCGCAACATTTTATCCAATTTACTTTTCCAACGATGAAAGGAAGTTTCACTGATCATTTAATTATTTGCAGCAAGCAGCATTGGTTCTGAATGCCTCCAGGCGTTTTAGATATACTTTGGACTTGAAAAAGGAAGAGGAGAAAGAGCAAAAGAAAAGCATGATTAGAGCCCATGCACAAGTCATAAGAGTAAGCTAGCTCATTAAAGTTCCCTCCTGATCAATCAATTAGTTTGGTTTATTTCCCACGCTTCTCTTCTACTAATCAACCACGATTACTTGCTTTATTATATTAGGCAGCTTTGCTTTTCAGATTGGCTGGGGAACGGGAACTAGGTACGTACGTACTTGTCCATTGAATTAAATTTTTCTCTTATTACTATTCCCTCCGTACGTATGCATGCCTAAAATTAAACTTGTATCATACGACATCCAGTGACAAATACAGCAGCGCCATCCCTGGCAGCCCCAACTCCTGATGGTGACTATGCAGTTGGACTCGAACAACTAGTTTCGATGTTTAAGGATCAGAACGTTCTTGCTTTGCAACACTATGGAGGGGCAAGTCTACTTCAATACAACCTTTTGTATGTTGTGCACTACGTTAAATTGATGGCTTGAAGCCTTGTGCTTTATTTGCTAACACACACATATACATACGACATCTTATTCATCAGGTTAGGGGCTTAGCGGATATACTAAAATCAAATCCGGAGAAAGGCATTAGTGGAAGTGATATTGATCTATCAAAAAGGAAAATAGCATTTGGAACTAATACATATCCTCGGAAAAAGGGCAGAAGTTTCTGGGTACTTTCTATTCTTTTTTATACCATCTTTTCTTTTCAGGAAATTAAAGATAAAAATTGCAGTTAACGAAGTAGTTGCTAGTTTAACAGTGGTTGTTTTACAGAGGTTTCTTTGGGAATCTTGGCAAGATCTGACGCTTATAATATTGATTATAGCAGCTGTGGTATCATTGGCACTTGGAATAAAAACAGAGGTGTGTGAATAACACTCTTATTTTCTAATTCTCATCATTCACAACAAACATTTATTCGAGCACTAATGCGCTATACAGCTTGATTATGTGATGAATTAGGTAACATACATGCACATGCGGTTCCATGTATCATCTAACTGAATAAAATACCTCTAGTGCTGTCATGTAATACGCGTTAATTGTAATCACTAAACTAAAATATTCTTGTCCAAATTTTAATTCTCTTTCTTAATTTCACTGAGAAAAGAGGTATTCCCTTTATCCTTTTAGATAAATTTAGATATAAAATTATTTGAATAAAAAAAAATTACTCATTTCGAGGTTCATTTTTTACGTTCCTTAATAGTTAAAAAAGAAAACCGAAAATGACCAAAAGTCCAAAACTAAGATAGGGAGAAGCATCAGCTGATAGACATAGTCATCACCAGTCAACAATGGAGGCAGAGGGCAGTTCCCAAGCCTCTGCGGCGGCATCAGAGTCCCAAGCCACCAGCGAACGCATCAAGCTCAACGTCGGCGGCAAGCTCTTCGAGACAACCCTCTCGACCATCCGGTCCGCCGGTCCAGACTCCCTCCTCTTCGTCCTCTCGAACCGCCCCGCCAACGACCCCAACCCGGTTTTCATAGACCGGGACCCCGAAATCTTCTCCGTCCTCCTCTCCCTCCTGCGCACCAATCAGATCCCCTCCGCCGCCCGCCGCTTCTCCACACAGGAGCTTGCTGACGAGGCCGCCTTTTACGGCATAGACTCCCACTTCCGCTCTGCTGCCGCTCCCCCGCCCTTCTCCGGCATCGATGCTTCCATCGTCAAGTCCATCAGTCCCGCCTCCGAGGGTCTCCCTTCCACCTTTGCCGTCGCCGACAACGGCGCGGTCTGGATCGCCCACGGCGGCCAGATCTCCAGCTATGACTGGAGCCTCGCCCACACCGGCACTCTCCGTACTCACCTCGACGAGATCGACTCCATCTGCCGCGTATGGACGGAGATCGCTGCCGTCGGATCGGAATCCGATGCCGGACTTCATTTCTACGACTTCTCAAGCAGCCGCCACGTTGGATCCGTACACTGGACCGATCCTTCAGATCCTCGCATATTCAAGGCTCGCGTTAACGCCATAACCGCCTCGGAAACCTCCGTGTTCGCCTCGTTCGATTGTCCTCACCGCGAGAACATTGTTCTCGAGATCGACAAAGAGAGGATCCAGATTGTATCGCAGTTAGGGCGCCAATCGGGGAACCAGGCAAAGCACATGGTTCCGTCGAAGCTGACGTTTGTTCCGGCAACCGGAGTTCTCGTCGGAACCGCCATCACGAGCGGCGCGTTCGGCTACTCCGGTTACATACGGATTTGGGACCCCAGGTCCGGAGACGTGGTTTGGGAGACAAACGAGCCTGGTGCGGGTCGGAGTAGCAGGTTCGGAGACTCATTTGCTGACGTGGATGTTGACGCGGAAGGGTTATCGATTTTCAAGCTGTGTTCTAAGTCTGGGGATTTGGGTATGGCTGACATGAGGCGTTTGGGGATGATCCTTGGGTTTATTTGGAGGAGAAGAACCCTAGCATGGTAAATTATGGTGGTGAAGTGAATAATTTGTTGATGCATTGTTGTTGGGGGCAAGTGTTTGTTGGAAGAGGTGGAAGCTTGGAGGTTTGGTCAAGGGTTCAAGCCCATGGTGGCAGCATCGAAGGTGAAAGCGGGCGTGAAGGGTTGTTTCGGAGGAACTTCGTGGATAAGAGGGGTGATTCAGAGAGAGGGGATATAAAGAAGATTGAAGGTGGTGGGGATAGGTTGTTTGTTAGTAGGGAAGGTGTTGAAGGTATTGAAGTGTGGGAGAGTTCTCATACTTCTGGAGCTGTTCCTGTTTCATGACCCCTCCCCATGGATTAGGGGCCTTTCTTTCTCAACATTTTAGGTAGGAGTTTCTTGTTTTGTAAGATTCATATATTTTTTTCCTTCTGATGATTCAATGAGAAACTGTTTAGTTAGTTATAGCCTTGATATTTTCAGCTGTATACACTTGAATAATTTATAATAAGATGCAATTTCCCTTACAGTATATTGTTGGTTGTGATTTTGTTATTACTCATTAGTCATCGTGTTTTGTCAGGTTCTTTGCTAGGGGTTTCCATTTTTTTATGCAAGGTTCTTCTTCTTTCATGAAAACTGTGTTATTAGCCATAGAAAGTAGTTCTTTACTCTAATAGCTTGAACATTTTCATATCAAGAAGTGTCTTGGACTTGGTTGTGAAACTATGATCTTGGTATAGTGCCGTTTGGATATCTTCAATCTGATTTACTAATAGTTGCTAATTATGTGAGTATATTTTAGTGAAAGCTTTGGGATCATTTCAATGTTCATGGTCAATTAAGTACTATACTTTTCTGTGATGGCCTTAGTGAACTTTATCTTTCACTATAGTCGTGTTATGTTTGACACAATGATAGAGAAGCATGATTTGTGTACAATGCACCATTCTTGTTAAGGGATATGTTTAGTACTTAGTAACTATTTTTGTTCTCTTTTTTAATGAATGTTATGATATAAAGCTTTGTTTTTTTCACTGCAACATTTTGCTAACAGCTTTTTTTTTCCGGATAAGTAACACAAGGTAACTAGAATAAGTAACACAAAGTAACTCAGCCTGTCCGAAAGAAGCAGGGGTCAATCCGTCGCAGTTTTTACAATATCAAAACACCAAACATATCAAGAAACCATACATATCAAGCTAAACAGCACATTTTTATAACAGCTTTTATGCCTTTGCCAGTTATTACTGTCTTTGATCACACTATTTATCTGCTTTGTTTGTCGTGTTTCCTGAATGAAAACCTTTGTCATGGAAGACTCAGATCATATAGTTTACTTTTGTTGCAAATTATCCTCTTCATTCATTGCTCTATTGGCGGATTACAGAACACACCAGTTACTTAATTCTAAGGATCTCAACTTCAGGTATGTTTACATTACATGTATAATTATTAATAATCTATCTATATTCGATGACCACAATTTCTTAAACTGTTCAGGTATGGATTTTATTATTTAAAAACGTAGTTACTTGTATTTATGATGATGACTTTGTAAGTATTCCCATTTTATATAGTACTACATCAAATTTGATTATCTTGTTTTAGGATGGGATGGGCATTAGAAGTAGATTTCAGCACTACAATTTCCCTACTACTTACCCATGGTTGATATTTGGTCAATTTAATCTATTGCTTATTTATTTTTACTATCATGAGCCATTGTTTATTGATATTATGAACATTTGAGGACATCACCATCTTGTCGTACTATAATTTTCTATTATATTCATTTTCTGATGTCTGAACTCAAGCTATATGTATGATATAGCATGATTAGGCATTTCAAAATGTAAACAGAAAGCGTCATAAATAATGAGGAATCTGAGGGTTAGAAACTTCACACATTATTAGAGGAAGAGTGGATTGGATGCTGTTAATCATAGGGGAGATGGTGCAATTCAGCCTATTAGGGATACAGAAGGCTTGGTTGAGGAAGATCAAAGAACCAAACTCTTTTAATCATGCTTACAAATTCAGGTACGCTTCTGCATTCAAATATTTCTTTCTTAATGATTTAACATGGATGATCTTGGGTTGAGGAAATTCTGAAAATTTTTAACAAGTGGTATTAGAACCATCTATGATTAAATTATTGAGAAATAATAAAAGATTTATTTTTCTTATTCAGTATTCTTTTTAAAGAGTTTGGCATTCAAAGATTTAATCCTAATTTTGTTACTTTGTTTACATAGATCCTAGATAGATTTAGGTTATCTCCTTTCACACTTCTATGTACATACATTGTCTCTCACAATTTTAATTCTGTAGTCTAGTTATTATTCTGTCCATCATTCACGAAATTATTTTATATATATTCACTCGAAATAATCGTCAGTCATGCTAAAGTATTGATTAATTAATTGATGTCTAATACTAGTTACCTAACTTTTTCAGCTCACATTCATTAATTTTTTAAAATTATTTTCGTAATCTCAAAATCTAAGTTTTAAATCATAAACCCTTAACCCTAATCTTAAACTATAATTATTCTAAATTCTAATATTGATTAATTAAAAATTAATTTTTATTTTTTAATTAATTCACTCGAATAAAAAAAAATGCTAAAATGCTGAATGATGCACCCTTAAATATTATTTAATAGTGAAATAGTTTTAGAATAATAATATAATAATAAAACTGAGCATATAAAAATATTTTAATACAAATCACATGCAATCTAACAAAAAGAAGTTATAATTAGTTTGCATTTTAATTTTTATGTTTTTAAAATAAACTATTATTTATATTCATTAATATTCAAAATACTGACAAATCTGCCTATAAAAAAATGAAACTAACATTATAATTATCAAAGATGGACTTTAAAAATGATCCAAAATTTCAAACTACTCCTGCTAATCTAACTCCAAATTTTTTTATCACAATCCGAATTCCGCCATCACTAATTCTCAACTGTACCCTTTACTACCAAAGACGGAGGCATGTAATTTTTTGCTTTGCTTTTCAAGTGGTATCTCTTGAAAAATTGCAAGTTTTAAGGTTGACTACATATATAGTTCTCTTTGTATAATATATCACAATTTTAGACATACTCCATCACTATAAGACTGGTATTTAGTCTCTTTCAATCTCTTGGACTAAGATCAAATCATCTCAACTCTTAATATTTATCAAGAAAATTAAAAATATAAGAGAAAAAAAATTTGGTAAATAACAATACTTTATTATATACAAATGTTTATTACAAATAACTTATACCTTTAAATTCAAATTCTCTTGTTATATACAATTATCCTAAATGAATAATCTATTATCTATTATTACTTTATTAGTGATAAATTTATCATGTATTCATATAAAGACACATGTTAGCTAAACTTAATACATAATTATGTTATTTTTAATTACATTTAAAAGCTATAATTACAAAGTATAAGAAATAAATCTATATATTTGTGAGTCATTTTTATACAAAATATATAAATATATTTGCATATTAAGTATTTATTGTATATTTTAAAATTAGAACGAATAATTTTATCAAAAAATATTTTATTAAAAATTTTAAATTTATTTTATCTTTTAACATTGAAGAATACTCTTATTTATATTTCTTCCAAGGATTACCTGAAACGGTAATTTAGACCTAAATGTGAGGTTTAGACTCCTTCTAAGCCAGCGTCCAATTGGTGTTGGTACCACAGTGCCGTCGCCCGAGTTTAACATGCGGAGGTGGAGATGGTACGAGACTCCGATACTTAAGTTAACAAGAATTTTAAACAGGTTTTTAGTAGATTGAGTGTCACTGTATTTATAGTAAAAAGATAACCACATTTAGAATAGTTCCATCTTTGATGGTGGATGACCATTCTCTTTATCTTAAAAATTTGTTGAGATCTCCCTTTTAAATAAAGTAGAGAGATAATAGGAGTAAATATTTCGAGGGATAGTTACTTATTTAGATAAGTAAGGTTGAACCACCCTTGCCATGCCCGACCTCTATGAGGTCAAGTAAGTTGATGAGGCTACCTTTTTAGGTGATTTTTTTATTTTTATTGAGCCTGACTTTATATTTTTGGATCAGGGTATAAACAATATTCTTATATTTTTCATGTATCACATAAATTTTAGCTTTAATTAATATTAAATATAATCAACCGTCCAATCAAGTATCCATAACATTCATTACAAATATCTATCATAGCGCTTTCTCTAAATTACTTTAAACAACTCTGCATATTTATAGGCATATATATATTTCTTTATAGTGTTCTATGACATTCTAAAGTATTTTTAGATCGTTTAGGGTCTTTATAACCTTCTTAAGTACTATAGAATTTTCTAAAATATCCAAAATAATTTCAAACACACTAAAATTTGTCCAATTTTTATACAAACACCAATAAAATAACATTTTAAAATTTACTGAGGCAAAGGCTCCAAAAATTTTTTAAATTAGAGGGACATCTACGCGATGCGTGACGAGAAGTGTTAAATTAATGATAGTACTTTAATAAGTATTATATTGTTTAGAAATTAATTAAAATATAGATAAACTAATATTAAATTTGATGTGTTTTTTATTTAAAATATTTTGTAATACAAAATTTTTTTTATTGGAATTGTATAAAACTATATCTTTATTTGTTATTTTTATTTTTACAATTATTTTATTTGACATATTTAGTCTTCTTATATGGGCATTTGTCTTCTTTTTTATTTTTGGTTACTGTTGCGGTTGTTTCTTTCTTTCTGTCATATGTTTTTGTGAAGATATGTTATTTTTGAAGATATGTTGTTTTTGAACTGTTGACCTATATGTATTTTTTATTGTCTTTTTGGATCTATATTTATATGTATGTTTTTCATCCGCATCTTAAATTTGTTTACTTTTCTTTCTCCTTAATCTCTTAATTGGTATGTTATATTTGTCTAATGATATTAATGTTGGTGAAGATAGTTCCTATAATTAATAAAATATTATAAATGAGCAATATAAATGATATATATTTTAAATAGTTTGTAATATTATCTATTTTATTTGTTATAATAGGGATTAAGTTTCAGTATTTTTGTTGGGACAAATCTCTTGGTAATTGTGTATTGTTGAAAAACTTTTTTGAAAAAGTTATTATTACTATCTTGTTAATTATTATATATGTAAATTAAAAATAAATTGTATATTTATTTTTTTACTCTTTAAATATCAACTCCATTTTTTGTATTTTTTAGACATTTACTTATTCTTTTTCTCCTTGTATTTTTTAGACATTTACTTATTCTTTTTCTCCTAAAGCATGCAATTTTTCGATGACTTCTGCAATAGTAAGAATAAAATTTTTTAAAATATTTATTATGTGTGAAATATATATATATATATATATATATATTGAATAAATTCTTTTTAATAAGAACAATTTAAATAGTATAAAATAAAAATACATATTAATATTTTTCTTTGACCCACTCTGTGACAATATAATGTCTCGTAATAAAAATTTAAAATACTATCGAGGTTTTTTAAAATTTTTTATAGTATACACTTTTTCTTCTTGTAACAAATATTTGAATTTGTTCATCATATTTTTTCTCACAATTACATGAAGAGGTGTTCTATGCAGTGTTAGTAAATCATGTGTTAAACATCAGTAAACAAAATTATTAACGCTTAATTTTTTTAGTTATTACAAAAGCAACAACAAATAGTATATTAAAATAAATATAATTATATGTAAAGTATTACAAAATAAAAAAATATATATAAATAGTGATAAGAGTTTTTTTTTGTAAATTCATTTTAAAAATGTAATAAGTATTTTTGTTTTGTATCTTATTATCTAATATAATCATTTCAAAACATATAGACTCTTCTTCATTTGTTGATATAAATATTTTTCACATAGATTTTGATAAACCATTTATCTATTTGTTTGATGATATTATATAAAGGATGGTGCTTCATCCTGTAATTTTGAGATGCTCTATAGTATACAAATAAAAAAAAAGTTAGAATTAAAAAAAATTAATTGAGAATAAGAATATAAATAATATAATATAAAATTAAAAATTAACTATTTAATCATAATATATTTGAATGTTCTTAGTAAGGATATTTTGTTGTGCCAAAATTGAGATTGTTTGAAAAAATCTTCAATAGTAGTGTGAAAATTTGTAAAATAAAATAATAGTGATAAGAATTTTATGTATCATATATAAATAAATTAAATAATATAAAATTTAAATACGCATAACTTAAAATTTATTATTATTAATATTATTATTAATACTTTTAATATATATGTTTATTACATTTAATTAGTATTTTATATTTTTATTTAATTACTTGCAATGATTTTACAATAGTTAATTGGTTGATTTCTATATTTTATCAAGTAATCAAAATTACTAACAGGATATCATTAGAACTTAGAAGAGAAACTGAGAAAACATGACATAAATTCAATGTAAAAGAAAATATTAACTTCTATATAATAAAAATAGAGGGATGGATGGACAAGGGTAAAGTCGGCAAATACATATTATAAACAATCCACCGGTATATGGAAAATGAATTGTACTGTGCAATCAGTTATTCTATTTATGAACAAAATTTCCTGCATTTACTCACAAACTGCAATTTTTCTTCGTGAAGCAAAACCTATTGGAATGAAATCACAGGTCTGTTCCACAAGAAGGCTACCAGTGCAACCAACCACCCACTGGCCATCAGCATTTCGAACAAAACCAAAACCGGAAAGCTGATCCGACCAGAGAGACACTGGCGTCATAGTTCACCCTAGAAGTAGTCATAGGAGGTATCCTTTAGTGATCAAGGATGGAACCAGTTCTCTTTGGACAGAATCCGTCCATAAGAACTCACTGATATAGTGCCGAATTAACAGGTGTTGCGCGATGTGTGGATTGGTGCTAGCTTGGGAGTTTGCGTGTTCAGACATTATATGTGAGACTGAGCTTGGAAGCGTTCTTGTTAACTCAGAATTTGCTTCCTTCTGTGCATAGGGGAAGCAACTAATTCTGCAGCGGATGCTGTGGCTATGTATGCAGCAAGGGATCAGGATGATTATGCTGACCTTGGAGTGACTTAGCTGAACTTATTCATATTCAGAGGGACTTGTCCTGTCCATTTTAGGATTGTTTCCTCTGTTTTCTGTTTTCTGTTTTTGTTCTATATCAAGTCACCCAAAAAAATATTCACAGGTCTGTTACCGAAATATTATGAACAAAATCCCCAGACCACTAGATAGTTGATAGAACAGCATAAGCCATAAGCAGCAGAAAAGCTTGGGGGGATCTTCCTCCTCACTCGTGTACTGATTGATCTGGTCACACAGAAAGACTGTGAATTCAGGGAAAAGTTCACAAAACAAACACAATCAAGTCTCTTTTGCAGAAAAAATGACTTAACAGCCAAAATACTATTGATAATCCCCCTTCTTTTATTTTTATTTTGAAATAAAAATGGGTTGTCATTATTTTAAAGTCTTACATGGATATTTATCCACCACACATTCACAATCGAACAATGATAATCTGTTACGCTTGTTAGATTTTAATTGAACTCATTAGCATACGCTGTTAATTGAGAATCTCTTGGCCTTCATAGAGTCCATTCTTTGTAATCTTCTATCCTTGTTAGTATGCAAGTGTGTGTTTTTGTTATAGATTCTACATATATGAAACTTTAAAGTTGAGAATCACATAATTGAACAATGAGATAGATATTGGCAGTAGAAGCATATCATAAATAGTAAAGGAAATATAGGAAGCCAATATATATGTTATAAAAATTATTAAAAAGAACCAAATTTAAAGAGAAGGACCAAATTTTCTTTCCAGGTAGAAAATTACAATTTTCTTGTGAGGATTCTTTCCCTCGAATTAGCCATCAAACTTAAATCCTGATTAATACATCTTTCTACTATGCAGTATGTATTTTGTTATTGGTGTGCAAAATTGTAAAATCTTTTCTTTAGTATACACCCAAAAAATTTAACTTAAAAAAAAAAACTTTTTCTTACTAGAGATTGCAATAGGTCGCTCCTTCCTTTCGGTAGCTTCCATTGAAGCTTTACCACAAAATGAGAAAAGCAGAAGAGTCATGGGCAGGTAAAAAACATAACCAAACGCCCAAATAATACTACGTTAATTACCCTAGAATTATAGTATTTCATAATCTGCATCATTGATAACTTAATAGGTACCGTAATATTGAGGATTGGATACTGCAGAAGTCAGAAATAAATCAGGTCGAGAGATGGGAATTGGGTTAAAGGAAAACAAAAGAAAGGTATAATTGACTCTAATTTTTAAAATTGGTCATTCTCTTTAAATATTAATTAAGTCGTTCGTTTTTAATAATTTTAATATAAAAGCTACTTTTCTATAAATAACTTTTGTTAGCTGTCCTTAAAACTTATTCTCCCAAAGAAGATCGGATTGAAATAAGACCAACTTAAAATCATTAGGCTCAAATTGGTCCAAATGAAACTAGGTTAATTTATGTGTGGAGCTACCAAAAATTAATTTGAAAAGAACTAGACAATATTGTACCTAGTAAGCCTGGTTTTAGCAGTTGCCAAAAAAGAAGAGATACATCATAGAAATTAATTAGCAGAGTGAAGGATGTTTACCGTTTGTTGTCTTGGGTGGTTTCACGCTCTCATTTGCAATAGATGATGAAAAACGCCTTTTTGCAGAAGCTTTTGTCAATGTCTCATCCTTCTTTGTGGATATCAGAGATGAGTAAAGAATAGCATCAACAGCTTTACGCTGCTGTTTCCGTTTTGAAATCTCAGAAACCCCACTTTTAGTAGTACATTTAACTTGATCTGCATGTTCTTTTTTGTGACAGCCTTCCAATGAGGATGCAGAAACTTCATTACTATTACTCGTATCCCCTCTGGAACACAAATTTGGTCTATCCAACTCTGAAAGTTTTGAAGTTTTCTGTCTGCTACCTGTCTCTTCAACTACATGGTGTGCGCTGCTCCTTGTGTTCTCAAATTTTGATTGCCTCTTACCCAATATTGTCTCTACCCTATTGATCTTCATCTTGTCTTTGCCTTCTCCATTGTCAAAAACCCGTTGTTCTGTTGTTGTCAACATACCATCGGAGCAGCTTCTGCTTTCACATTTTGCAGCGAGACAAGTCAAGTTCTTGATGGAGTTACGTTCATCTATGGATTTCTTTTCCTTACATAAAGCACTTTTCCCCAAAGCTTTGTCATCCCTCCTACCCTTAGACTTAACTTCAGAAGCTACACGTTTCTTTTTACTCTCAAAACCATCTTTGTCATTATCCTTAACCTCTCTTTCATGCTTCGGTTGTCTTATGACATCATTAGAATTCTCAAGAAAGTCTTTATCTTTACTAGCTGTTTTGAAGATTGAATGATATGGCCTTTTAGCAGTCATAATCAAGTCTCTTTCTTCAGCATCCTTCACAAGAGAAGCCCAGTTATGGTTTGTTTGTAAAGTCCTTGCATTACCAAAAATCCAAAGTGACAACTTGGCCCTTGTTAAGGCGACATTCATCCGTCTTACATCAGCAACAAATCCAATAGTGCTTGAGTTTCTTTCAGATGCAGCATTGCTCAAAAGTGCTGCTCTTACGGTAGAAAGTAACAATATATCCACTTCTCGACCTTGGAAGCCATCCACAGTGTTAAATTCGATTTCAGCTGTGATTGAAGATCCAAATGTATCAAGAAAACGAGATCGCAGAAGAGAAAGTTGAGACTTATATGGAGTAATAATTCCAATTCTTCCTCCAGTAAATTCAGTTGGGAACCTGGGAAGCATTCATATAGGGTTCCATAATTCATCAGATGAGAGAGAGAGAGAGAGAGAGAGTCAGTCAGTAAATGAGTACCTTTTCTGGAAAAACCTTAGTACCTCAACTGCTGCATCAGCCTCATGCTCATTACAAAGTGACATTGCACCCATGTTTTTTCCACGAACCTCCCTACCATCAGTGATATCATAGAATACATAAGGCCCAAGACACTTGGTCTGATGAAATGGTGCTGATTTGCGAGACATTTGGCTCCCATTTAGTAATTTATTGTCATAGAAATGCAGTGAAGGGAACTTGCATATCTCTGGATGCATCCTATACTGCCATGATAAAAGAAAATCAAGGATTCAGCTTTCACTCATAAAACAGGATAATGTAAAATTATAGACATCCTTGCCTAACAAAATTAAGCCAAAATAAGAGCGTCATAGGAATAATAACATGCAAAACTTAAGCTGTTAAGGAAATTGACTATCATATACAAAATACAATCAGGCAGGGTTGATCATATGCTGAAAATGTTCTACAGCTCAATCATTATTATCTCAAATGACTGAATTCAAAAAGGAGTAGCACTGAGTTTGAGCCATTGAAATTCCTATAATGACCTCAAAAACCTACAAGCAAAAGAGCTTCAGCCAAGATGTTTGATGCTTCTTAGGTGTCTTTTACAAGTCGGAATCTTGAAAGGGAATTGCTTGATGAGTAAGTCTCTAAATTGGAAAAGAAAATTTGGGCTTCCCATGAAGAGAAAACCACACAAGATCTCTCATCGGAACCAGGAAAGGAAATCTGCACCATGGCAAGCCTTCGGCTTGAATAGATACACTTGACCATGTTAACTGCATGGTTGGATGCATAAAACATGAAAGATAAGTATACAATGAATTGAATTCTCTAATCCCTTCGCATGCATACAGACTAACTCATCAATATTAAAGGGTTCTCAAATCCCTCTTCATATACATCAACACGACTCCCTAATAAAAAGAATGGTTGGATGCATAAAACATGAAAGATAAGTACAGCATGAATTGAATTCTCTAATCCCTTCGCATGCATACAGACTAACTCATCAATATTAAAGGGTTCTCAAATCCCTCTTCATATCCATCAACATGACTCCCTAACAAAAAGAATGAGTGATAAAGAGATAAAAACCAAGTTTGAAGATTGAAATTTCTCCTTCAAGTTCAAGCATTTTATTTCAGAAAAATACCAGAAAAACAACCTTTACTTTCTTCAAAGCTTTTGCAACTAATCAAAAGAAACAGCTGAAAATCCATATTCAGTACCCTCCAAGATTCACCAAATATACAAAATGCATATTCCATATGAGATGGATTCCACTTTTACAGTCAGTGTAGAAATAACCAGCATCAATTTCATAATATAGCAATGCACCACACATATTCTATGGGTATATTTTACTTCAATCACTTGTCATCAAACCTCAATCCCAGAATTTAATTTCTTTCCTTTTTATATCTCTACTCAATCCTTCTAAACAGTAATAAGAATTGTGCGGAATTGATTATTCAGTCAAACAAGGCAAACTAAACGGATAAACCCTAAACCTTAAAAACAAAAAGAAATTCTTTTAGACCATATGCTAAGTTGCTAACAGTCTAACCCCCAATACCCAAGGAACCTCAAGCCTGCAATGATTGCTCCACCAAAATATATGTCATACAAGGAGACTTCAGATCAGATCCAGTAGCAAACTATGTACCTGCTCAGTAAGCATGATAACAGGATGCCCTGCCCTTTGTAAACGTTCAAACATGCTGCACTCATAAAGATATTTACTCGCAACATTTGAGAGTACAGTTGCAGGAAGTTGCTTTGGGTCACCAACCTTAGATAATTTGCAAATGTCAGTATAACCTCTTACCTTATAGCAGAAGTTCAAAAGCCTTTTTAAGTACACTTACCATTATGCATTTGGTTCCACTTGACTTTAAAAGCTGAAGAGGAATCAGAGTAGCAGGTTCTAGAGCCTGAAACAGAAAAACAGATCAGGAAAAAAAAAGGAAACAAGATGATTGCAGATAAATTATCTATAACAGAACAAAGATATGTTACTTGGGCGGCTTCATCAATGACAATAGCATCAAAGAGAGTAAGTTCAGATGGACCACCAAATTTGGAGCTTAACATTGTTTCAGAGCAAACTCCATAAAGATCACCGCCACATCCACTTAATGTAGTTACCACTATTTCAGCTTCCATCAGTATGGATTTCCGCAGCTTATTTCTAAGACTCCTGGTTTCTTCATTGACTTTCTTCTCCTGAGCCTGAACATTACTAAGATCTTTATATAGTTGGTGTTTCTGTTCATAAAGTTTACGCAGCGTCACTTTAATTTCTGTATCAGACATTTCTTTCTCATCCCCAACATGAGAGTCATCATGCAGGTGACTTCTAACATTAGAATTTCCATCCCTTAGGTCAGCCCGTTTGGATTCATAGAACCTAATAGAATCAACTAATTTCTCTAAATTAGAACGAAGAACCGACAAATCTACCTTCATATCTTTCTTCCCCTCATTCAAGTGCATCTTCTCTTCTGTTACACGTTGATCAACAAGTGTGTCAATGAAAAATGGCAGTGAATTTGGATGGACTGTTTTTGCATTTCCAACCCTCACAAGATAAGGTTTGTACATTTTTCCATTACTTCCGTAAAGACCATGATTAGAAATTCTTGATACCAACTCATCCACTGCAGCATTAGATTGAGCACAAATAAGCACTCTTTGTCTCACAGAACTTCGAAAAGATTTCAATGAACTTTGGACATCTTCACTCATTTGTCTTGCCAAGGCTGCATCTTGCCATGCCCTCGCAATGGCAACACTCTGGCTAATTTTGGGTCTTGAAAAGGGAGAAAAAGAATTCTTGTTCAAACTTTCATTGAAAGCTCGTTTTACACAATTCATCTTTAGAGAAGTGGAAGCAGAAGCTAGAAGGGCACTGACAATTGCAACAATAGTTCGTGTCTTCCCAGTTCCTACATTTACATGAGCATATAAGCAAACTTGTTAAAATCATTATTAAAATTGTAAGGCCTTCCATGAATAAAGACATAGGGTAAATCAATTACCTGGAGGACCCTGAATAAGAGACAGTTCACTATTTTTCTTGGGTTCCACCCTTCCGATAGAAGCACTAATTGCTTGAAGTTGGCAGACATTAAATGATGATCTCAAAGTTTGTTGTAAGGACAGGCACAACTTATTGAGATCTGCTTCTTTAGTTCCACCAAGACAAATGGAGTCACTGACAGGATTTAAAATAAGCGGAAGCAAGGGGATGGCTTTTACTGATGACAATGCATGGAATTCTCGAATTTGTGGGGTAATACTCATTATTCGGCAAGCATGCCATTTACTTCGTTCAGTGAGATTCCTTCTAGCAAGATTTAAACGCGAGGAACCATTTTGAAGATAGAACCTGATAAGAACAATACTCAAACTTCTTTTATTGTCTTTCTCACGCCTTTCAACCTGCAAACACATTGATGACTGCTTTAGCATGACAGGTTTGTTAGCCTGCTTGTTTTCAATTGCATTACTTAGCAACACTACATTGGTTTGAGGCTAGCATTGACCATGCTTGAGGGCAGCCTGACTTAGCTCCAAAAAGGGCAAACAAAATGCAAATCAACTTGGATTTTAATTGAAATAATTGACAGTTCAATTTATAATTCTACTTATGAACAATGACTAAGTACTGGAATGATTTCCTTTATAAGAGAAGGTTAAAAGGAGTTAATAAAGATTAGTAGGATGGGTAAATCTTCATGCTTCAGTCAATCATGGCTGAATGTGCCAAAAAAGTGGATCTCTTGGTAAAAGTCACAGTATGTGCGAAGAAACAATGAACCTGTACTAGCCTAAGTTGGTGAAAAATAATAATAGAAAGGTTTTTTCAGCTTGAGGTGGGCTAAAAAGAAGCATTATGCCTTCACTACTTCTGTAATTTACTTTACCAAGAGTCGTCATATAATTTCCTACCAAATTAGCAAACTTCCCATTTTCCAACTACTCCATACCACAGATTAGAAAAATTAACTCTAGGACTTCATGTACTTGCAAGAATAAAACTTTAGATGACAACAGTCACATTCACACATGAATGACAGTATACCTTTCCAACCATATGAACTTCCTGAGAAGACTTTTGAGGAGGATCTTTTGATAGCAAAATGAGGTCATTTTCTGAAAAGCTCTTACATGCTGCAGAATCACTGTCATCATGGACAAAACGAACAAAATGAAAATCATCAACTCTCTCCACTGACATCACTGAAAGGTTCCCATAAGATGCATCCTCCCATGAAGACATCTCATGAAAAGTATTCTGTATCTGTGCTTTAAACTCCTCCAAAACTAACGGCCTGAATATCTCCACATATTGTTCTGGTGATTGAAAATAAACAGGAACTTCCTTTAACTTCCCGACGGTTTGGGTTTCATCTTTTCTTGTGGATGACAATCCAACTGTCGCAAAATAATTTGTTTCAAGAATAGGTTTATACCAATCATCCAACCTAGGTGGCTTGAATCTGTTCTCTGGGTTCTTTAATTTATATAGACTGACAGAATTGTTATCAAGAGGTGTTTCGAGTTGAATAACTTGCCTTCTCACAACCGAAGTAGGCTTTGGCACATGCAACTGAATACGGCCCACAGGTTTCACTGCAGGCTCTAGCTGGCTGTCTTCAGCATCCTGAGAATGACTTGACATTTTACTGCTTTTACTTGATTTAGTATCACCAATTTTCGGAACGGCACTGCTGCAAGATTTATTCAATTTTTTAACATTAACAGCTTCATCAGAAAATTTTGTGAAATTGACCCTATCCTTGGATTTCAAGCTTACTTCCCTGCTTTGAGTGTCTAGGCCTTTTGAATCAGCAAAAGGAGTGACCGCAGGTTTAATATGTAAACTAAAATTACTGGAGTTCTGTTTCTCAGAAGAAAGGATGGGAGAATCAGTACAAATATTTTTTTGGAAGGGCTCCATTATTTTCCCACAGAATTCCATACTTGAAACATTTTGTTTAACAAGGTCAGCAGTCAGCAAGCTTTTACCAGCATCACAAAACATTAAGTTGCCATGAGAGACATGGTTGCCTATCTCATTATCTGATAAAATAGACTTATTGGGAGACACTTTTGCTTCCCCTTCATCATCTGAAAGAATAATTACATCTTTAGTGCCTCTTTTGCAAGACATCATTGTAGAGTCAAAAATTTGTAAATCTTTATCAGCCATAGTTGAAGAGTGCAAATCTGACGTAAAAGGGTTCTTCTCAAAGGACAGGCTTTTACACATTGATTTCGGTGTCATATTTGTCTCCCGAGACTTATGAGAAACTCCGCTAGATAGAGAGACAGACAGGTGAGACACTTGTTTTATCAATTCCTCCCAAGGACAACCATCTAAATCAATTAGAAACACGAAACATGTTAATGATATGATACTAACAGGTATTACCAAAACACAACTTCAAACATGATCGTGTGTGAATACAATATCAAAACTCACCATAGGAAATAAGATGTTCAATGGTCATGATTGTTGAAACTGAAGTTTTATCACAAAATCCTTTGAATAGATTGAGTAACTGAATAACTGCTCGCTTCCAATAAACAACAACAACTTTAAGTGATGACCTTCCCCATTGCATGAGATCATGAAGCCATTTGAAATCCAATTTATTTTGTACATGCATTCTGAAATTTCCATGCTCTTTACCAAGACATATGTGTTTGTCAACAACGATAGGCAGGACCTCGAGTAGCCTAACACAAGTCATCTGAAATAACAAGGAACTATGAAGGTCAAGATCTTCATGGTTCTAAAAGCAAGATGTTGATCTGAAACAACAACCAAACTGTAAAAGAAAAGAAGCAAACAATAAACTGAAATGTGATCATCCATACTTGGTCTCCTCATTCTTCCAAATCCTAACAATCTTACATCTAAATCACTTGATATATATTTTAACTACGTTTTGGAAAATTGATATTAGGATCCAACTATTCAAGCATCAAATTATTTAAACCAAGCAACATTCATTCTAAATTTTGGACAGCAGAACCATGGTATCTTACAACTTGTCTGTAAAATTGATCACCAAAAGAAACACAACTTTCCTGATTGGATGCCAATAAATGTTAAAAGCATTTATTCTACATGTAGCTTTTTAAAGAGAGAGGAACATAAAGGCAAAGCTGTAAGCACATAACTGATACTAAAGAAGAACTAGGATGATACCTGACAAAGATTGTAATCAACAAACTCCTTTCCTTTTACCAAGCTCTTGCAAAAAATAGGCCATGCCATTTCAGATATTAAACCACCAAATTTATATATTGTTTTTAGTTCAACATTAGAAACATGTTTATCCATTTCCAGGGGCAGAGAATCAAAAGCCGGTTGCTTCAAAAACCCGCCTTGTGAAGAGAATTTTGGCATCATTAAATCACTATCCATTTCTCCCGGTAACTCTTGAGGAGATAATTCGCTTTCTTTGAGTAATTTACATAAAATAAACCAAAAGTGATGTAGAGAATGAAACTTCGACATGACAGAATCTAGTTGGACCTGCAAATAAAATGAAATTACTGAAATGGCACAGATAAAGGGAATAACAATTGAACGACCACTAGACAAAAGTCATTTTACACCAAAGTATTATTTCCGATGCAGAAACACATTATCAAAGTCACATAATCTGACTGGACACAGAAAGACTTTGGTGTAGCATCAAAAGCTACAATTTAAAGGGCTTCATGACAACAGGGAAGCCAGATGTCTGTTTAAGTATGTTACTTTGGCAATTTGCTGACGGATTTGACAAAAGGAGAATGTCCACCTCTTCAAGGGCACATATTTGCCAACCAAAAAAAGCTACAAGAAATTGTTATGGATTTTCTCTAGCTAGGGGACCTACTTATGGTTGTTTTAATGGAGTTTACAATATGCAAAGAAAATGGATAGATTGGTTGCTTTCTTAAGCCACTTTGGTTACTGTTTCTGAGGATCCCTATCCTTCCACTTAGTTGCACTTCTCTCTTCAAACTAGTGAAATTTCCTCTTTTATACACACACACAAAGAAAGGAGATAAAGTAAAGAGGATCAGCATTGACCAAAATATTATCAAGACATCTTTCCCGAAAATATTACCAGTCTCATAGCATGCTTAAGGCCCAAAATAATTGCATACAATGACAGCTCATGCGAACATAGGAACTTTATTCCACATGAAAGACCCCGAGTATTTGAAACTTGTTCTAACACAGACTTTCCAAACTGTCTAACATCCTGCACGGGAAAAATAAATTATAATACAATATACGCTATATTCAACAAATAAGAAAAGAATGAGAACAAATTCATTGGTTCTCAACAAGGTAAATAGAGAAGAATGTGATCTACAGGTTCTATACAAATTTGGCATATTTACATCATTTGGATCCAAAAGTGAAAGGATCAAGCTTTCACTCATGAGAGGTTGCCATGTCCACTGACTTTGGAGCACTCCTTGACCCATCTGCACTAAAAAATATGCAGCTAACCTGTTTGCAACTCCAAAAATATTTAGCTAATAAATTGAAAACCAAAAATTTATCATAAGACCACAAGATACTCAAACTTCAATTTAGCATGGCATAAATAAAAATTCAAACTAGTTATAGGACCTGTTAAATGTTCTTATTAAAGGAGACGACATTGCCAACACTTCAACTGAATTTTTAGACTTTTTTCCATCTCCACCATCATCAGAACCAGTTGGAACCTTCCACCCAAATGAAGAGGAAATTTCTGCAGCATAAGATGAAAGACAAGATCTAACTGGAAGCACTGTTTCTGAACTCTTCTCAAGTTCTATCATTGGAAAACGAGACCGTGCCCAAAAGATGGCCTGGGAAAATGAAATTGGTAGGACTGAGGGACTGATATCAACTAAAACATCAACCCATAACATTGGAATGCACATCCACTCACGGAACTCTTGATAGATTATTCTAGCCTGCGCACTGAATTGAGCCCAAGAACAATCATCATCCTTCATTGCACAATTTGGAATAGCTTGGAAACAAATATCATCACTTTCATCATCCAACTCAATAATGACTTTGTTTTCCATGCTACTCTCAGTGTTTGGATTTGTGCAGCAGCTCAGCACTGAATTCACTAAAGCAGCAGCATCTGATACTATGATAATCTGTATAAGGTCAAATGCAGGTTGCCTTAAGGAACTGTGAAGTGAGGAGTCCTTCAGAGACGACACCAGGGCAGGTCCCCTGTTCAACATAATGTTGAGAAACAATTAAGCAAATGCATTAAAAGAAGTCCAAGTATATCATAATGATCTTAATTTATGGTGAAGTTCATCTATATTATGCAGCAGTTGTTTAGTATTGACTTCTCAGACAGTTCAGTATGAAAATAAGATCCAAAAAAGGATACCCCCCAAGCCTTAGAGCTGTGACAATGGAAATTCAACAAGACCAAATATTCTGCTACACCTCATTAAAGTCATCTGAATGGTTTTTCCCAATTCTCCCAGACACACTATAATGAAGTAACATGATCAAGCTTAAAGAGATTCTCTAATAGGTAAACAGTCCTAGCAGGATAACATACCGTACATATTAATGTTACAAATGTTCACTTGCTCATAAAGTTTTGTTTATGCCTATAAATTTCATAAAAGGATCTCTTATTCGTCAACCGGACAAAAAAAAAAAAAAAAAAAAAAAACAAAAACAAAAATAAATAAATAAAAGACTCACAGAACTTGTATCTCTAGTCACAAATATAATCAAGAGGATTTCCTATGTATCCTGATAGATAATACGAGAGTTTATGTCCACTGCATGAATGCATTGTTAAATTGAACATAGGAAAAGGTATTTCTTTTTCCAGCAAACTATGACTAGTCTCTGCTAAATTTAATTCAAACAAGAAAAAAACAAGGACAAAAGGGGAGTAACTGCGTACATACCACATGTGTGAACACTCAAAAGGAGGGCAAGGTGGGTTCATCCTATATCCTCGGTATACAACAAGTAATGCTATCTGAAAAGACAATTATTAAATATATAACTATACAAGAGAAACCAATATGCAGCATCAATGGCTACAGCCAAAGAGCCTATAGCCACTCATTGCATAGCCATCGTGCAAAAACCTAAATGTGATAACCTGATTTGCCAGTTTTCTCGTTAGAATGCTGAAGTTACTGCTCACTGGCACTTGATGGAGGAGAAAATATAGAAAGTGTCTACGCTGTTTTTCATGCTCACCATCTTGAAGAGCTTCAAGAGACTGGAACATGGCATGAAAGATGTAAACAATGTCAAACACACAAAGAACCCAACCCCCCCCCCCCCCCCGACGCCCCCACCAAAGCCACCCAAAGAATTTTTTTTTCCTTTCTAAGAAAAACACACAAAAGAAACAAACAAACACCGGTTATGCATACATGCCTGTAGGAAAGGTTGGAAAAGGCCCAAAATATCTTTATGGATTTTCTCATTGTGAGTATGGAAACATTGACCAAGTAGGGTATTGCGCATTACACTTGGAGGTAATGTAGACCTTAACCAAAGCTTGCAACCTAGGATCAAGCACAAAGAATTGTTACGCGAACAAATATAAATCTGAAAAAAGGAATATAAGAGACAGACAAAACATACCAAGCATTTCAAATAGTAGTCTCAAGCAATTAACAGCATGTGAGAATTCAAGTGAATCGCCACTAATATGATTGAGTACAATATCTACAAAAAAGGGGTATTGTTCCAATATCCCTTCTTCAAAAGTTGTAGGCTCCAAGAAGCTAAGCCTTCACAAAAATGTTTATAAAAGAGTACCATCAAAATAATAGCAAAGAGATGACTAGGCTAATGACTGATACTACTGAATACACTCTTACAATGATTTGATGCCAATCCATAAAGACACACGATCCAGCTGGGCTCTTGGTGTTGAAGTATCCAAAGCCAATGGTAATGCATCAGCCTCTAAACAGCCAATAAATTTCTTGAGAAGTGGCTGCAAAGGTTCCAAGTCCGCTCCTCTCCTACACACAAACAAAAAGCATTGATCGTTAATAAAACAGACTTCTAAATGTCCAACAGCAGAAAACAGGATCCGGAAACAGTGACAAAAGACAATGTTAAAGTTCATTTTCATCCATCCAAACATAAGTTCAGGCTTCATGCCTTCTATATCCAAGTTTAATAAAAGGGACATAAGTTGCATTCAATTTGTTAGGGCATCATCAACTCATACAGATTACAATTAGTGGAGCCGAAGCTCTTTCATGCCAAATTGCCAATCAACAAGTACCTCAATTTTCCCATAGATTCTGCTAAGCGATATCCAACAGAACGAACACTTCTCTTGCAAAATAGTAAGGCATATACTCCCTGTAAGCAAATGGTTCACCACGTAAGCAATCTAGAATACTACATTGGCATGTAGAAGCACGATACACAGCAAGGATTAAATTATATATAATACCGGAAATTGTTGATGCCCAGACAAAGCTAATTCGTGTTTACAGTCAATAGCTTCAACAAATAACTCAAACTCATTGAATAAAGGCTGATAATCTAAGAGGACTGGGAACATTAACACCTGCATTAAATGATTGGAGGAACAAAATGAGGCTTTAAACACTAAAATCCAAAACAGAACATTCATACACAAAGGAAAGAAAGAAAAATATACAAATGCAAGAATGCATACAAGTGGAATATCTATGCTAATCCCCCTCCCCCTTTTCAAAATAATATGTACATAATATAATATATATTGTCTAGTCCTGATCTAACAATGTTCAGTCTGCACTTGTCTGTATCAACAGATATTAGTAACTTGTTTTAAAACTATGAAAATATTCAGGTTAAGAACATGTATTATCAAGTTTCAAGTCTCAACAAACAAACAGAAGTTAAACCATATTTTGTAAGATGAATAAAAGCAAATAAAATATCTATAATGTTGGGGAGGGGGGGGGGGAGAAGGAAAAAATAACTTTTTTCTTGGGGGGGGGGGGGGGGGGGAAATGTACATATTTCAAAGAAGCAGAAATAAATTTAGCCATAAAGAGGAGCCTTATCAAGTGTGTTGAAACTTGGGATAGTGGAAAGCAACAGGAAACACACCTCATACAACAAATTAACTACTTCAGCATTATCGCATGCAGGATTATATTCTTCCCCTGCTAACTTTGTGTTGATATCTCTCAGATGTAATGTCACCCTCTCATTATCAAGCTTATGCAAGACATCAAGAAGAGGACCAATAGAGCTAGACTCGTACTCCATATTGTACATGTCTTGGGCTTGATGATGCTGAGAAACGCATTGCAAACAGCGCTTCATTTCATCAGATATTCTCTTCCATAAACGCCTAAGAGGAGAATCATGACGATCGTCTTTGAAGTAATTGTAAAAAGTCTCCAATAGGGGACCCATTATATCCCAAAAGCCACACCAAAAATGACTTTCACAAGGCAAGCAAATTAGAAAATTATATGCATCTGCAAACCTGACATTAAGTAAAGGTGTTAGATATGAAACTACCAAAGAAACAATGTCTCAATTCCCCAACAAGAACATAACTCCATTCCATCAATGCAAAACAACAACAATGAAAACGGGTTACATTGATAATGCAAAACAACAACAATGAAAACGGGTTATATTGATGAAATAACGCCCATTTCCACCAATGAAGGATGAATAATAATAATAATAATAAGGGTAGTGCTAGGGAGCCAATGGCCTAAGTGTACAATGTGTACAATGGGCTAAACCTTTGGTTCATGAATAAAATGAACATCACTCACACTATCCAGAATAATCATCCGAATACCAGGATAATAAACATCTCATGTCATCAAATCACTCATCCTAAAAGCTTAAGTTAATTTTAGAGTTCACCAAGGATCGAACCCTTGACCTTTCGAATCTAGAACTCACATGAACTCACTCATCCCAAAAGCGTAACCTGACATGACAATGTAACACTAATGATCATATCTCTAATACTTCCTAAACCTCCATTGTACACATTGTATGCTTAGACCATTGGCTCCCTATACTTTTCCTAATAATAATAATTCAAGTTATTAATATGACCAAAGACTACGTTTCATAGACAATTCATAGACTACTTGTTCCCGCTGCTTATTCTGGGAATGAGAGTATCACTTCGAATTTCGCTTTACTTTCATCAACTAGTCAAATAATTTCCATTCAAGAGAACAAGTTATAATTACTCTACAGATACGTCGTAAAATCGCCATTGCAACTTCACCATTATTAAAACAACAAGGGAGTAACGTATAGAAGTCCGTGATTACATGCCCCTATCCTGCTGAAACCAAATAAAGTAAAAAAATAAAAAAATAATAATAATAACAAGTGAAGCTGGGGAGAACCATTGTTCTTTACGGAGGTGGAGCAGATGGCGCTTGGATGGATCGGGGATATCGCCGTCATCCTCCTCTTCTTCCATCTGGATGCCTCTCCACCGATCCAGTAGGTCCCGTCTAGTTGCAAGTTTGTTCGCCATGGTTATGGTAGGGTTTACCACTTCAGATTTTGATTCACATAAATACTAGGATTTCTTTCTGTTCGAGTTCGCGCGCTTCGTGATTTTTTGACGGTGAGGTTTTGTTTTGGGTGGAAATAAGACATGTATAACGGTGGGGTTTCACTTCAATAAAATATGGACTAAACTACTGGGTCTGGGCGCTCGAAAAAGTTTTTTTTAATGATATTTTTTTAAAAGATCTTTTATAAAAATAAAAATAATTTTATATTTAAATATTTTATATAAAAAAATTTATTTATTAATTATATTTAAATAAAATAAAAAAATTTCATTTATTAAGTGAAAAAAAATTTAAATTTTTAAAAAAATATATAAATTGTAATTTTTTTAAAAAATATATTTTTTGGTGTTTTTAGTATTTTTATATTTATTATTAAAAATTTGTTAAATACATTTAAAAAAATTCATTTTAAAATATCTTTTTTTATCTATTAGTATCCAAATAAACACATAGAGCCCGTTTGAAAAGTAGCAGAAGTTTTTTTTTTTTTGAGTTATGAAAATTCACGGTATACGTGTGTGTTTGGCACTACTTTAAAAAAAATTTTAACTTCCCAAAAAGATACTTCTCCTCGATAAGGCATTTTATCATTTTCCTGGAAAGAAATGACCTCAAAACAAAAAAAAATCTACTTTTATTCTTGTCTATGTAAAAAAATACTAAAATACTGGAAATACAGACCACACACCACTATTTTCACCCAAGATTCCATTTGTTAGAAGCATTGCCATTTTACCATCATTTTCACGTAATGATTTATCTGTTGAAAATATCTGAATCACTTCTTGCATATATTCCTTCCAATTTTTTTATCATTTAACCACTCTATTTTTATTATTAAATTTGTATTTAACATTGTGTGTGGTATAAAATCTCAGTTTAAATTTTTTTTTCCATGTGATTTTATTTTTATATGGCTGCTATTATTTTTATAGTTAGTTATAACAAGTTCTTGACCCAATACAAGAGAAGAAAATTCTAATATAAGTAAAAAAATAAAAAAAGCAACAAAATATACATTGATATACATTTCACATTTATTTTTTATTTTTATCTACCATATCATACACAATAAAATAGGAAACACTAACTACACAGTAATTTCTTTGGCATTGCCATCAAGATTATTGTGAATTAAAATTTTATTACTATTTACTACATACAAGAATACCGTTATGGGTGAAGATGAAGTAAAAGAACCAGTTTCTACCTAAAAAATGGAACTAATAAGAGAGCAAATAAAGAATTAATTGTCTAAATAATTGTAATCTTAGTGATTAGGTTATAGAAAATCAACATTCAATATTGAAAAGTATTTGTCGTTGTTTTAATATCCACTTTTTGTGAAAATAAAATTATATTTTTTGAGTTATTTATTCAAACGCTATAACTTTAAAATAAGTACTTCTATAACTAAAAATTCAAATACAAAATAACTTATTTATAAGCTGCTATTAATAAAAGTTCTTATACTTTAAGCTCTTTTTTCAAAAGAGCTTATTTAAGTTGTTTACCCAAATTGAACCTTAGTCTTGAAGCCAAATTTTAATTTTCTTTCTAATATTTAAAATCACCTTATTTTTTGACTTTTTTTTAATAAATAAAAAATTATATTTACACTTTAAGCCTGTTTTTAAAAGTTCATTAAAAATCTAAAAAATATTCTTAAATTTTATTTCATTTTAATTTTGCCCTAAAAATTTTCGATTTGCATCAAATATACTCCCTAGCAGCTAATTTTTCAAAAGATTTAGGGCTAATTCAATAACAATTTTACAAAAACAACCATCAACACAAGTAAACTGAAAACAGTTGTCATATATTATTGCTATATTAGTCCTAAATTTTTAGAAAATTTAACTATCGATGGTATATTTGATGAAAATCAGAAATTTTTTGGATAAAATTGAAACAAAAATAAAAATTAGGAGTGTTTTTAAAATTTTTGGCAAACTTTAAGAACAAAAAAATATACTTTACCCTTAAATTTTGTACTGTTTCGAATATTATGTTACTATGTCACAGACAACAATAGCACAGGTAAGAACTGCGACATAAGCTAAGAAGTTATAACGCAATCATTCAAACGCTATAGCACTATAGTGCAGTCTATGATAACGTTATTGTGTTAGAATGCTATAGCGGTTGCGTTGCCCGCGATATTGTAGCGGGACTTCTCTCAAACGATTGTTATATATATTCTTCCTCCCTCCCAATAACGTTCACCATTCATCGTTTCTATATATTTCCTCTCAAACACAAATCCTATAAAATGGCTAGTGAGCGTATGGTAATTATTGTGTATCCGAATGCAATAATATTACGCAAAGATGATGGTGTATGTAAGAACCGCAATTAATTGAACCAGTTAATTAAGTGGTTACATTGCCCAAATTTGATTCCGGAAAGTTAGAGTGAGAATTTGAGGTTTTAAACATCATTTATGGACTCAGTGGGTCTTTCCAAGTCAGAAAATGTGTTTTCTGCGAAAAACTGTGAAAAACTGCGAATCGACAATTGAACCGGTAAACCGGTTCAAGTCTACCCAGTGATGCGCAAGAAAATATAGAAACGGTCAAAAAGCTTAGAAAAATAGTAGAAATGAAAAACTGGACATTAATTTTAAAGGTTTAGCCGAAGTTAGGCCAAACGGGCTTAAAACGCTAACGGGTTGAACCGAGCCAAAGTTGGGCCCAAGTCCAACATATATAAAGGTTCATTTAATGAACCATAACCTCGTAAACACACACACACTTCAGAATTTGAGAGAGGGAGGAGAGGAAGAAGAAAACCCTTTTCACCTCAATCTTCCCAAGCTCATATCTTGAGCTATAGAGCTCCGATTTGCGTGCCGTCAGCGACTACGCGTTCCTTGTGAAGAGCTCTACAATACCTATCCAAGAAACTCTAGAGGTAAGCTCGAAATCCTCTCAGTTTTTCTCTCCAAAATTTCGGGTACTAAGGTTTTTGGTTAAGTGAGTTTTTGTGATTCTTGGTATTTAGGTTCACTCTAATCCTTGCTTAGCTTTAGGTTTTGCCATCTAAATCTGTTGGAAAAGGTAAGATGCTTTGATCTCTTGTGAACTTTTGATTTATGTTGAGTCCTAGGTTAATTTTGTGGTGATTTATATGTATATAGCTTGATTATTGTGAGTTTGATGCTTGTTGGAGCTACCTTGGTGGTTGGATTGTGGTTGAAAGCTCATTTGGTTCTAATTGGAAATCAGCCAAGGTATGGTTTCAATTTTCTCTATGTAGTATATAATATTCATGGACACTTAGGCTAGTGACCCATAAGATAGGATTGGATTTGAATAGTTGATGAGTTGTTGGATGTAATTGTATGATGATTCTTGATGAAATGATGATTTTGAGTTTGATATTGATGATTAAAAGTGATATGATGATGATTATTGATTTGTGAAGTTGAGGAGTAAATTATGTTACTAAAAGTGGTATTGGTGTTTATTGATGGGTAATGTAGTTGAAAAATTGTTAATGAAGTTTGACATATGAGATATATTGATGTTCATGTGGTGGATGAGGAAAAATGTGATGAATTTGGTGTAATATGACATAGAGGGTTGATTTTGATGAAAAGTGGAATTTGGAATGGTTTGGTTTGGCTTTAGTTGTGTTTTACAAAGCAATTGTGAAAATTGTGATTTTGTGTAAAAGTGGAATTTTGGTAAATTTTGTCTGATCATAACTTTTGCCCTGGTTTTTAAAATTGGTTGAAATTTATTTAGAATTAAATATCTTTGAAAACCCTTTAAATCGGTATAAAGTTTGTGAAAATTGAAATTTTGTAGAGGAAGTTATGATCATTTAAAGTTGGTGTTGAAAATCTGAAAATTCTGCAAAGTTACAAAATTCTGAGTTTTCTGGTATGTGCACACGCACACTATGCGTAAATGGCAACCTGCGTGTCCGCACACGCAGAGGCAGGCAGTCTGCTTGCAACACTGGCACAGCTTGTGCGCACGCACACCAATAGAAAAATTGCAACATGTGCGCACGCACACGTTGGGGAGGCCAGTTTGTTAGGGGCGCTGGCACAGGTTGTGCAAGTGAATAGACCTTTGTATGTTTTGACACCTGTGCGTACGCACACCCCTATGCGTATGCACACTTTTAAAATTTTTCTGGGCGTGCGCACGCACACGTCCTGTTTCTCAAATTTTGCTTTGTTTTCAACTATTTCACCTTCCCGACGAGGTTGTAAGCTTCTATAACACCTTTTTAAGACTTTTGGGCATATTTTTGGGTATTCAAACATGGGAAATGGTTTAAGGGTTTTAGATGCTATTATTTGGGAAAAAGTTAGCAAACGGAGTACTAGGTTTTTGTTGTACTTGGAAGGTTTGATGAGGTGTGATGAATGGTTGATGGATGAGATGCGAAATTAAGGAACTGAAATGTGCATGAACAGTGGTTGAAAGGAGTTGAGGACTCTGAATGAAGTGATGGATCCACCTTGTACTAAAAATGTTTTTGAAAACCACTGTATCACTTTTCATTGAGATTATGAGATGCTATGCGCCTGGCAGGGGCCGAGGTTGGATCCCGCCTGTCGAGGTAGCGGCGGCGGCGTAAGGGTGGTGGTTCGTCCCGCTTGCGCTTAGATGTGAAGTCGGTGGCAATAGATCCCGCTCGCATCCCTTCGGATCATCAGAGCGTACAGGCGCAAAACCCTGGATAGTGATCCGAGCACTATATCTCGAGGGTTCCCACACCATGAATCCGAAGGGCAACATCTCCATGGAGATGTGACAGGTTGGCAGTTGAACCGACAATGTGATATCACAGCCAGTAGGGCAG
Organism: Arachis hypogaea; assembly: GCF_003086295.3. NCBI lineage: Eukaryota > Viridiplantae > Streptophyta > Magnoliopsida > Fabales > Fabaceae > Arachis > Arachis hypogaea. The sequence goes on along the minus strand of NC_092042.1, from coordinate 81,708,817 downwards.
GCATTCATCATATGCATTTTCTACCTGTTTGTATGCTTTGCCGACTTGATATTATTTCTCCCTATCTGTTAAACATGTCTAATTGCTACTTGTATTAATTGTTGTATATGCCTCTACTTGTGTTTTACTTGTATTGTATATACTTGTGCTTTGCTGGAGCTGAGGAGGTTCGGAAGGTTGTGGCGACGGGATCGCATGGCGAATCGGTTGGTGAAGGCTGTGGGACAACGGTGTTTGATTAGAGTAGAAATTTCCTAAGATAGATTACGCTGTTATGGTAATACGGCTTAAGTTGTATTAAGGAATTACATATTATGCTGTTTTGGTTTAGTATGCTTTAAGTTTGAATTCTTGTGACAGATATGGAGTCTAGGATTGCCTTTAGCGTCCCGGGGTCTTATATCCTACATCACTGGGAACTGTTACCATACTGAGAACCTCCGGTTCACATACCATATTTCTGTTGTATTTTTCAAATGCAGGTTGCAACCCACCTTGGTGAGTTATCTGGTTTGTGACAGAAGCGGAGGATCCGGATACTTCTTTTGAGTCTTTGATGTAATTTGAATATGTCTCTCACTTTTGTATTTTGCTTTGGCCTAGAGGCTTGTATTGAGAGAACAAAATTTGTATAAGCTGTTTTTACTATCTGGTTTCATACATGGTCTATATATGGCTAGCTGGCTTAAACTCCACGAGTCGTGGCTAGTGTCTTATGATATTATACTACTATATTATGATGTCTTGTTATTCTAAACATGTTTCTTATGCTTTAAGTCAGTAGTTTTGTTAGTACGTATTGCGCTTTTGAAATCCTGTTTTGAGCTATATTCTTCATCGAGTTTTTAGATATTATTAATTCCTTCTATATAATATATGTATAACCTTAGAACTGTCGTAACCTCTAATTAACATTTGCTTTATGACGAAGGTAAGGCTTAGGCTAATTAGAGTGTTACAGTGTACATTTTGAATGTTGTAATTCTGTTGTCATGTATAGTTGGGTTACATTCGTTGATAGAGTTTGAAAGTTTGATTTTACTCAAGATTGGAATGCTTGGAATTAAGCATATTCAAAAAATTGGATATCGGTGCATTTCACTAGATGCCATGAGAAATATTCGATATAAGGTTGTTGTGGCTAATGGATAACGATCATATGTGAGCTCTATTCGATTGCTATGGAAAGCTTGTCACTGAACAAGTGATGGAGCTTTGTGTTAAGTTGCGGAGGTTGACAGTAGTTCTTCTTCCTCATGTGCAGTCCTAACATGTGCAGCAGGACCTAGTCATATGGGAAGAACCGAATTCTCCATAAGAATTCAGTCTTCTTTCTGAATTCCGAAACCTGAAACTGATTTGTTTTTTGAAGAGTTTGAGTTAAACGAGGAATGGGTCCAATTTGATTTTGATAATGACACGATGAAGATACAAAGTTTGTCCCAGAAACTCAATTATGGTCTTTTACTTCCCCACAGCTTAAATTGCCACCATTGTTACCACTTGGTACCTGAGCCCAACTTCCAATCCATTATTTGACATTGGACCTGGATGCTATGCAAGTGGAGCCGATGCCTTTTGGTATGGGGGGAGCTGACAACTATAACACATATAAGAGCGTGGAACTAAGGGTTGGCCATAGATTCTATAGCAGAGAGTCCATTCACCTTACAGTCAAGAACTACAGCATTTGTCGAAGTGTACAATATTAGATTCTTGAGTTTGATTATTTGAAGTATCATTGTCGATGTAGATCATTATGTTGTAGGTTGTCGGTGGAGCATTTGAATTGCATATAGATAGAATCTTAGTTATTGGGAGGTTCATAAATATGAGGCTATGCACACACACTTGACACCAACTATGTCCCAAGATGATTCAAATCTCGATAGCAACCTGATATGCAAATTGATCTTTTTCATAATAGAAGATGATTGTTTTTTTAAATTTTTGCATATTTTTCAGGAAAAATTGTTACATGTATATGATGTTATTATTATAACAAATCTAAAATTGGTTGACATATTCATCAATTTAGGTAATCTTTTCATTTTTATTAGAGTATTACAAAGGATAGTTGAGCAGAGCTACAGATTTAAGCTGTCGTACATGAAAGTTTGGTTGGTGAAACAAAATGCAATGTTAAAATCTATAAAAATTAGAAAGAGTCGTACAACCAGCTTCCATGGTTGCTAAATGCGGTTGAACAATGGGTATTGAAACACCAGTAGGGAAAACCTCATGTTTACCTGCAGGTCGGGTGTGATGATACTACGCAGCAATACAAGCCATCTCCTCATATGTGGTACGACATACGACGTATATCTTGCCTATACTCATCTCAAGGTCTGTCGCATCCCCTGCCCACCGGACCCATCTGCATGTGCCTGATGGCCAACTCCACTCGATGACCCCAACTCAAAGACCGAGTGCCTAGGAATATCATCTCGATCAGAGTCCCTGATGCCATCACCATCATGAACATCCTCCTATCTTTGATACTCTACATCATTCTCCTACTGAGGATCATCTCAATGTCTAAGTTGTCTACGCCCTCTCACTCTTGTTCGAGCACGGTTATGCATATGCCAAAGATCATAAGCATATGGATGAAGCAACAAGCCAACAACTTGGGAGACCTCCAGTGGAGCGTCATCTGGCAACAAATGGAGAAGGTGAGCGTCGTGTTATGACAAGAAACGCATGCGGCACATCCTGTACCACCAGGTGAAATACGGTCACGAAGGTTGTAGGTCTTTCGTTGGTAACACCATCGCCTGTAGCAAAGCCTCGAAACAGTCTCTCCATACTGAGTACCACACTGCAAGCTCCATCAGCCACCATTTGTCCTCCAATCAACATTTACTGGCATCTTCGGTAAATATTGTGCACTACTAACTGTCGAATAACTCGAACTGAGTGATCAAACTCAACGAAATGAAAACAGACCAAAGGGACCACTGCAATATGTGTTAGCCTCTCTCTTCGGTCTTTGCCATTATGCACCCACTAAAGAATAATATCCTGCAGTGCCTATGTGTCATAGTAAGGTGTCCACTGAAACTGCATAACAACATACAAACGTATATTTAAATCAGCTTAGATATGAGCATATGGAAACAAAATTTACTAAGTATATTATATGTAAACTTAAATATCCTATTATAAGGGACTAAGTCCAACTGCTACCGCCCATATGCAGAACTAGAAAGAACAGCGTAGGCCATCCCCCTCCCAAATTTTCGAAACTTAAAAAACATATATTATATGTTGTATAGAACTTTTAACAATATATCTACTAGTTTAATGCTTGAAAGAATGTATTTCAAAACATGGGTTCAAATACTATTTTATGCATTTTAAATTTATTTTATTCAATAAAATTCTTTTCTTGTTCTTTCTAATTTTTGTTTGTTTTTGTAATTCTTCCATCTATTATCATATAAAAATATTTTAATTTTTATGATAATTCTTAATTGAATGTAATAAGAAAATATATACATAAAACTAAATTAGATTAATATTTGTTATGATATTAAAATCAGAATATATTAAATAAATTATTTATTAATATGAATATATCTTATATATTATATTCACTAATTTATTTTTAATACATATATTAAAAATATTAGAGAAACAAATTTATATTATTTATGCCATATCTTTTATAACGAGGATAAAAATTAGCATTTTACGCAAAAAATAATATAAATGAATCTTTTAAAATTAATTTTAGTTAAAACAATTTTAAAATATACAATTATTTTTTTACTAAAACTTTCAATTTTAATATGGCACTTTCAATTTTTTGTTTTCGACCCCCACTTTATAAGATTTTTGGATTTGCTACTGCTATTGCTAGTGGAGTAGCCGCTAGTCCATGTCATCTCTATGCTGTTGTGGCAACCCAACCAACCTGCATATACAAAACAAAATATATTCAGTTGCAAATATAACAAAATAGAAACCACATATTAAATTCGACAAAATAAAGACATACTTCGCAGCCAATGGAAACTGCACCATGTTCCTATCCCAAGGGTTGGGAACCAACTTGAAAAATTGTGGTGAATCTAAAAAAGCATACGTAGGATGCATCCGGCCAAGTTACCCACTTTTACATTGATAGCCATACACAGAGTGATAGGTTCAGGCAAGCAAAGCTAAACCCCAGGAATACTACCTGCTGCATCTCTTGAAATTGGCAATGAGTGGCATCCATCTAACATGTACTAAGGTACTTGACTTATTTGTCATCAGCAGCCCACCAATCAAGTTAATAATATAATGTGTCGGAGTACATCTGGTGCAGCGTTAATAGACATCTGTCTCAAGCAAGCCTTCAACCACATCATCTTAATGGTGAAAGACTCAACCTGCCACACACCCTCGCTCGACTCCTGACGTTGTGGCAACGCTCTTGGTGCCTCTTCAACCATCTCCCACGTGTCACGACTGCAACCTCCTACAGGCTTCCCATGCGTTCGCAAGTCAAGGTGATAAGCAATGTCATAAAGGGGGTGATAGTACATTCATCTCATGGCATGTGGAACAAATCGGTCTCTACACGTCATCTTTCGACAAAGGCCGATAGGAGCGAGTTGTGGAAGTAAAAATCTCGAGCAACATAGGCAAAACCAACCTCCTCCAAGTAAGGCATCAATACATCAGGAGGACCCTCTACTCCCGAGTCTCCATTTTTTCTCGAAAATAGGACCTGCTGACTATGTGTTATTTGGACATACATTAACCTTAATTTATATAATGACTAACAATAATACCTATTACCTAAAGCATCCCTAGATATACTACAACAATTAGCCAAAATACAAAGATTTATATATTAAATTTTATCTAATGACACTTATTATGTAAAGCATCTCTAAAAATATACTAACTCAATATTTATCTTATTTTATACTAATCTATAACGTATAGTCTAAATCTAACAATTTCTACCTTAAATATAAAAATCTCCCTAATCTATATATTTATAAATATATATTCCCTAATATATTAGAATTATCCTAAATTTATCACAATTATCTAACCAACTAACAATTATAACGTAATGAAAAAAAATTAAGTTCTAATAACCTAATCATCATCAATGTAACCTACAAATTGTATGTCTTCATTCAAACGGCTGATATCATTATTACTCTTGAGTTATTGCACCAATCTTTTTTGTTCTTTTCTCCTCTCTTCTTTTTTCTTTTTTCTTCCTTCTTTTTTTGGGTTCACTCTATCCAAATAGTAAAAATTTGAAAAATGACTGCAGAACGTGCTTGTGCTGCATGTGTTGTTATATAATGGTCCCAACTATATCGCACACAATGAATGCACTATAGCGTGCATTCTAATTTTCATTCTTTGATCAAATTAATTTTTAATGGTATTTTTTCGTCTATTATGATTTCTTTTTAGATAATGGTTAAAATGGAAAAATGGTAGTAGTTATAATTAGGAGTGTTCACCATGCAATTCGAATTAGTTTTGGAGAAATATTAATCCAATTCGAAATATATAATTTATTATACTTTGAATTAGATCAGTTGAATTTTTTATTTTTAAACTTGATCTAATCCAATCTAAACTATTGCGGTTTGAATCAATTCAATTTATTCAATTTAAAAAAAATTAAGATTTTATTATTAAAAATAGAAATAACTTTAAGTTGGCATGACAAATAAGTGAATGAATCTCATTTTATATTCATAAATATTTTTCTAAACAATAATATAATATGCAATAAAATAAAAATATATAACAAATTAAATATATTATATGAAAAATTTAAATTTTAATATTGTATCACATTTTGCAGTTTTGATTAGACTTGTTTGATTATAGAAAGTGGATTTAAATTTTAATCCAATCCACGTGTTTTGTAGAAAATAGAATCCGATCTAATCTAAATTAGTGCGATTTTAATTGGTTTTTTATTTAGATTGAATTGGATGAACAATTTTGTTTGGATTGATTTTTATTTGAACAATGATACACCACTATTTTGTGGTACATTTTGTGTTTAATTGAGTGAATTTTATCCACTATTCTCACATTTATTCACAGAATTCGTATGTTTTACACTTTCCTTCCTAATTTTGTGCTATGATTGAAAACATGCTTCTTTGGCATTAAATTTGCTATGTTTAATCCTCTCTTATTATCATTCGATGTCGTGATATGTCTGTTAAGTATTTTCAGGGTTTATAGGACATGAATGACTTAAAGGATGGAAAAGAAGCATGCAAAAGTGGAAGGAATACAAGAAATTGAAGGAATTGCAAAGTTGTCAAACCTGACCTCTTCGTACTTAATTGACTATAACTTGAGCTACAGAGATCCAAATGAGGCGGTTTCAGTTACGTTGGAAAGCTAACATCTGGGGTTTCAAAATGATATAAAATTTGTCATAGTTGCCTTGCTGTTAGGCGACGCGTACGCGTGCATGACGCGTACGCCTGGATAGTGTAGCAAACAAGCAACGCGTGCGCGTGGACGACGCGTACGTGTGACGGGGCCACGTGTTGTACGTATCAGAAATTGTTGGGGGCGATTTCTGAGATATTTTTGGCCCAGTTTCAAGCCCAAAAACATTGATTAGAGGCTGCAGAGTGGAGCAGAATGAGATCATTCAATCATTATTCACTTTTCATAAGTTTAGATTTTAGATGTAGTTTCTAGAGAGAGAGGCTCTCTCCTCTCTCTAGGTTTAAGTTTTCTCTTAGTTTTAGGTTTATTTCTTCTCAAATCCAGGTTCAATATTCCTTTAATTTAGTTTATCTTCTACTTTTATTTGTTCTAGCATTCTAGTTTATTTATTTTCCTTGTTGATTACTTTATGTTGACAATCTAGTTTATGAATATTCCATGTTAGATTCAATTTCCATATTAATGCAATTTGAGGTATTTTATGTTTATTGCTTCTTCCTTCATTTGTTCTCATTTATATTTGCAAGTGGTTGTTTAGATTTAATGTTATCCTATTACTTTTCTATGCTTTTACTTTATGCCTTCCAAGTGTTTGATAAAATGCTTGGAAGGATGTTAGAGTAGATTTTTTCCCTCTTGGCTTTAGTTGAGTAATTGGTGACACTTGAGTTATCAAACTCCTTTGTTGATTGATAATTGAAAGTTGCTAATTGATTTGAATTCCACTAAAGCTAGTCTTTCCTTAGGAGTTGACTAGGACTTGAGGAATCAAATTGATTCGTCAACTTGACTTTCCTTCATAATTAGAGGGTTAACTAAGTGGGAGCAATGAACAATTCTCATCACTATTGAGGACGATAATAAGGATAGGACTTCCAATTCTCATTCCTTGCCAAGAGCTTTTATAGTTGTTAGTTTGTTCCCTTTGCAATTTACCTTTCTTGTTTCTTAATCCAAAACCCCAAAATATACAATTCATAACCAATAACAAGAATACTTCCTTGCAATTCCTTTGAGAGATAACTCGAGGTTTAAATACTTCGGTTATTTGAATTATTGGGGGTTTGTTACTTATGACAAACAAATTTTTGTACGAAAGGATTATTGTTGGTTTAGAAACTATACTTGCAACGAGAATTTATTGTAAAATTCAATACCACACAAAAATTTGATCATCAAACAATCTTAATCATAATTTAAAAATAAAATTAAACCGATCAAATTCAAGTAGTAATAAAATCGATCTAAGCTACACCGTAAACAATCATAGTATAGTGATTTCAGAGTGATAATAATAGGAGAAAGGAGATAATAATAATAGAAAGGAAAATGTGTTTTTGAAAGAAAAAAAGTTAATTTTAAATGTTTGAGTCGAATACTAATTTTGTCTAACATTTTAAACGTCATATTTCAATTTTAAAAACTTTCAAACGTCCTAATCCAATTTTAAAAAAGTTTTAAGCGGATTCAATTTTGTTCTACCATACATTAAATTTGATACAAATAATTTGTATATTGAAAAGCTAATAGCATTTGATTTTAGCATGTAAGTAAAATCAATTCACCAATTATTACTTGTATAAAATTTTTTCTTTGATTTTAAAACATTGATTATTAATTGTTAGGACTTAGAATTTTGTACAAAAAGAAAATTAAGGAGAAGAAGTATTATAAAAAGGTTTTGGTTATATTTTTCTAACACATGAAAGAATATATAACTTAGTAGTAATGTTATTAAGGTTTGCATCACTCATTCGGCTAACTATTAGTATCAAATTTAACAGTAGGACTATATTGAACATGTTTAAAACTTTTTAGAATAGAAATAAAATGTTTTAAACGTTAAGGATCAAATTATTAAAATTTAGTCCAAATATTAAGGACAAAAATAATATTTTATTTTTTTTATTTAATCCAAATATTTTGTGAATTTGTTTATTATACACTGTTGTTTAGTATTTGCATAAATGATAAAAAAATTTATTCATTATTATGAACATAATTTATATAAGTTAAATATGTCGATGGAAATATTTTTTTTTAATATTTAGAACATAAATAAAAAATAACTATTTATATATATTATTGCACGGTAATACACTAGTTTATATTTTACTTTATCATTATAATTATATATATAGTAAGGTTTTAAAATTAAAATGTTATGGTCATACAAGTCATTTTTTTATATAAGTTTATACAAGTAATTTATATTCATACGTGCACCTTTTTTCTCTTTTTTATTCTTCTATCTTTCGTTATTGTCGTCACTAACACCACCTCCTCCTCCCTCTCATTTTTTTTCATAGGAATTTCTTCTTCTCATTCTTTTTCCTCATTCTCCTCTATTATCAGTTATCTCGTTGTTGAAGATAATGAATAATTCAAGTTCAGATTGTCAATTAAACCAGAACGAAATTTATTATTGTTTTGAATCCAATCAAGTGGCTCAGGTGTGATTCAATTTTAGTTAATGTTTTTATTAGTAGTATATGATTCTGTAGGTGAATAATATTTTTGTTGTGAAAATTGTTGTTCATCGTTGATGGTTTGAATTGAATGTAATGTAAAAATCTACATTTAAAAAATATTTTTTTGTATTATTAGTAGCAAATTTGGGTGTAATACGAAAATATTTGAGTATATTGTTTAAAAGTTTTCGGTGTATGTGTGCTAATAAATTTTGCATAATTTAAAACTCTTCCCCTTCCTCCTCCTCATCTTTTGCTACTTCGTCTTCTTCTTTTTTATCATCATCATCATTATCATCATCATCTTCTTCTTTTTTTATTCATCTTTTTTTTTATTTTTTATCTTCTCAAGTTTCTTCTTATTTTACTTTCTTAATAAGAATAAAAACAAAAAAAAAATCAAACAAAAAAAGAAGAAATAAGAAAAAAAGAAAATAAAAAGACAAAAATAAAGCATTAGAAGAAATATTTTTATGTATTTGCAGCAAATTTGGGTGTAACACGAAGATATTTGGGTGTAACACGAAGATATTTGAGTGTATTTTTTAAGAATTTTCAATGATGTATGCTGATACGTTCTGCATAATTCAAAACTCTTATTCTCCCTCCTGCTTATCTTCTGCTTCTTTTTCTTTTTTTCATTATCATCACCATCTTCTTTTTCTTCTTTTTTTTATTCATCTTTTTTTTTATTTTACCTTCTCGAGTTTCTTCTTATTTTATTCTATTATCAGTAATAAAAACAAAAAATCAAACAAAGAAAAAGAAAAAACATATAATACTACAAAATTACTTGAAAGATGATGAACTTACATTCATTCAACTAAAAAAATAAGAAAGAAATAAGAAAAAGAAGAAGAAAAAAATACAACACTAGAGAAAATATTTTTCTGTACTTGCAGCAAATTTGGGTGTAACACGAAAATATTTGAGTGTATTGTTTAAGAATGTTCGGTGTACCTGTACTCATAAATTCTGCATAATTTAAAACTCTTCCTCTTCCTCCTCTTCATCTTTTTCTACTTCATCATCTTGGTAAATCGAAGTTGCAAAATTAATAGAAAGAAGAAGAGAAAAAAAAATGCAGCAACAACAACAGTAATAAAAAAATGGGTAAAATACCTAAATAAAGCAATGAGCCACCAATATTATTCAATAGTCCCAAAATAAAAAAATTTAGGTAGATATCCCAATGCATATATATATCTATATAAATCAAATTAATTTAATTCGAATTACATATTCTGGTACTAAACCGAATCAATTTGATTCGAATTAGTAGGGTTATTGGTAAATCGAAGTTATATGATTCGAATTACCAATGATTGATATTCGAAATATATTGTATGAGTAGTAAATCGAATCTAGTTGATTCGATTTACATAAATTGAATCTAGTTGATTCGATTTATCATTGAACAACTCATATATAGTAAATCAAATTAGCTTAATTCGATTTATCGGTGATATAGATTATTGACATTTACTAATTAACTTTAAAATATAAATGTCAATAAAGAAATACCCCATTTGAATTTAAATAAAATATCAACAAAATTAAAACGAATAAGAATAGAAATCTAATTTTTGTGTTTTTGTTCAAATTCTAAAAAATCTATATTTTTATAAACTTATAAATTTAAAATGGAACAATAAACGATTTCTAAAAATTCACTAAAAATCATTCTTTATTTGATTAATTTATCATCTAAAGAATTATTATCAAGATTTTTTATGTTGAAAAAGTTAATATAAAGTATAGCCCTCCCAAGTGGCATAGGAGTTAAAACTTGAATTTTTTTCAAAATCAGAAATAACAGATAGTTATACAATATAAAAAGACTAACTATATTTATACAATATGTAATTTAAAATTTTAAATGTATTATTTCTCAAAATTTAAATATATTTATACAATATGTAAATTTAAAGTTTTAAATTTACATATTGTATAAATATATTTAAATTTTTAAAAAAATATATTTAAAGTTTTAAATTACATATTGTATAAATATAGTTAGTCTTTTTATATTGTATAACTATCTGTTATTTCTGATTTTGAAAAAAATTTAAGTTTTAACCCCTGTACCTAGGGGTTGCAAACAGGCCTAGCCGGCTCGCGTAACCCGCCAAAAAAGGCGGACTGGGCTGGAAAATTGGGACCGCCAAATAGTAAAAGCCTACCTAACCCGTACCGCTTAAACCGCGGGCTTTGGCGGGGCGGGCTTCCCCGCCGGGCTTAGAATTTTTTTAGCAAAGGGTATTTTTACAATTTTTTTTACCAAAACCCAACTTCTCCCAACCCAACTTACAAGAGAATGAAGATGAAAATTGAGTATTTTGGATTATATTTATTTTGTTTTAGAGACAATATTTATTATTATGTTTTGGATTATGTTTATTTTGCTTTGGGAACAATATTTATAATTATGTTTTGGATGAAAACTTGGTTTATAATTATATTTATTATATATTTATAATTACAAAGACTTTAATGTTTGTGAATATAAAAATTATAATTTGTTTATACTTTTAGAAATTATAATAGTTAAAAGTAAAAAATAGGAGAGATTTTTTATGCATTTATATATATTATTTAATAGTTAAAAATAAAAAATAAAAAGAAAAAAGGTTATTTGGCGGGCATAGCTCGCCAGCCCGCCGTTAGGCGGGGCGGGCTAGGATTTTGGGATCGCCTCACTAGGCGGGGCGGGGCGAGCCAGCCCGCCCTTTCTGGCGGGGTGGAGTAAGGCGGGACGGGCTTCCCCGCTTGCCACCCCTACATGTGCCACCTTAGAGGGCTATATTTTATATTAACTTTTTCAACATCAAAAGTTCTGGTAATGATTGTTTAGATGCTAATGAGTTAAAGAATGATTTTTAGTGAATTTTTAAAATCGTTTATTCTTCTATTTTAAATTTATAAGTTTATAAAAATATAGATTTTTTTATTGACACTGATGTTTTAAAGTTAATATAAATAGTAAATGTCAATAATCTGTATCAATACTAAATCGAATTAAGCTAATTCGATTTACTATATATTAAATCGAATCAAATAACTTCGATTTACTAATAACCCTATTAATTTGAATCAAATTGATTCGATTTAGTATCGGAATGTGTAATTTGAATTAAATCAATTCGATTTACATAAATATATGCATTGGAACATCTACGTAATGTTTTTTATTTTGGGATTATTGAGTAATATTGGTGACTCCCTGGTTTATTTAAGTGTTTTACCTAAAAGATGAAATACTTAAAGAAAAAAGAGGAGAAATGCAAAGAAGAAGAAAGAGGAGGAGAAGGACGTGAGATACAAAAAAGAATAACGTAATTCTCACGCTCGTATTATGTAAGTTGATTTTGTTGGGTTAGGGTTAATTTGTATGACTTGTATGCCAAAAAAAATTTATATGTGTAGTAGTAATTTGAATTTTATTTTATCCAATAAAATACATTTACTGAAGTACCAAGATAAACGGAAAAAACTAATAACTAACCTTTTTCCAACCAATATTTTCATTTTAAAAAATTTCCCCCCTCCTTAACTTTATATGTATTTGCTTTTTCACAACTTTATCGACAGAACAAGCTAAGAAAACGTTGGTTTCACCGAACAGGACTTACCAGGGGCCACTGGGCCAGTGATCCACTGTGAGGGGTACGCATGAGCAAGGAGGTTGTCCTTGCAGACCTTGCAAGAAGCCTCCATGGGATTAAAGGGAAAAAGAGTCGCTCCTTTTTAACTGATAATCGATAATAATAATATTAATAAATAAAATTTATTAATAGTAGTTTAATTAATGGTTTGAAAGTAGCTTAGCATATTAATAGTAGTTTGATTTAACGGGCCAACTTTCCTAACTCATCAAGTAAATTGAATTGTGACATGATTAAGTAGTTGATAATAAAATAAGCAGAGCTAATGGAAATTGATGATATGGGTTGCTCAATTCTTGGTCTGCTGCTTTTTTCTGCTGATGCACATAACAGACTAATTTGAGAAAAAGATTTAGAGGATAGAGAGCACAAGGTAGCGTGCGTACACGTGTGGCTTGAATTATGATGATCTAAATATAGAATTAGGAAAGAAAAAAGGAAATAGGAAACGAAGAGAGAATAGAATAGAATTGAATGGGGAAAGGGAAGAAATAGGAGAATTAATGAATTAAATGAATAGGATGATGGTTTGTTGGGGATGGGAGGAATTTCCAGCTAGCTAGCAATAATAGCATTGCCCAACAATAGCCAAATAGCAGCAGAGCCATGAGCCAACAAGGCTTCCATCATGCATCATCCATATGCAATGCCTGCATCCATCCAGACGATCATGGAGACCTATCTCTTTACTTTGCGGTTTAATTATCTTATTCATTAACATTTTTATTTCCTTTTCTAGCCACCTACCTAGTTTCTTCGGTCTCTCTTGGCTGATCGATTTATGAATTCTTTTAATTTCATTTTGATTCTCATCATTTTTGCTCCTATCTTCTCCACCTTAATTAATTAATTATATCCATCCACTCTTTTGATTGATTAATTCACCTTTGGCGCGAAGTGATCGAAGTGGTCATCTGAATCTGAACAAATATATACACAATATACTATTGACCGATCTGTACGTCTGGATCCAAGACCTTGGCAAACATGGCCCGCTCTACCTCGCGGGGTTCCAACTCCTCTCCCAATGGCCTCCTCACAGTTACCATCGCTGGCGGCCGCCATGACCACGTGGACCCCGCTTCGAACAACGAAGAAGAAGAAGACGATGAACTAGTGGATCCCGATGATCCTTTTGACGTTATCCACACCAAGAACGTCCCGCTCCAGACGCTCAAGCGTTGGAGAGTAAGCACCCGCAACATTTTATCCAATTTACTTTTCCAACGATGAAAGGAAGTTTCACTGATCATTTAATTATTTGCAGCAAGCAGCATTGGTTCTGAATGCCTCCAGGCGTTTTAGATATACTTTGGACTTGAAAAAGGAAGAGGAGAAAGAGCAAAAGAAAAGCATGATTAGAGCCCATGCACAAGTCATAAGAGTAAGCTAGCTCATTAAAGTTCCCTCCTGATCAATCAATTAGTTTGGTTTATTTCCCACGCTTCTCTTCTACTAATCAACCACGATTACTTGCTTTATTATATTAGGCAGCTTTGCTTTTCAGATTGGCTGGGGAACGGGAACTAGGTACGTACGTACTTGTCCATTGAATTAAATTTTTCTCTTATTACTATTCCCTCCGTACGTATGCATGCCTAAAATTAAACTTGTATCATACGACATCCAGTGACAAATACAGCAGCGCCATCCCTGGCAGCCCCAACTCCTGATGGTGACTATGCAGTTGGACTCGAACAACTAGTTTCGATGTTTAAGGATCAGAACGTTCTTGCTTTGCAACACTATGGAGGGGCAAGTCTACTTCAATACAACCTTTTGTATGTTGTGCACTACGTTAAATTGATGGCTTGAAGCCTTGTGCTTTATTTGCTAACACACACATATACATACGACATCTTATTCATCAGGTTAGGGGCTTAGCGGATATACTAAAATCAAATCCGGAGAAAGGCATTAGTGGAAGTGATATTGATCTATCAAAAAGGAAAATAGCATTTGGAACTAATACATATCCTCGGAAAAAGGGCAGAAGTTTCTGGGTACTTTCTATTCTTTTTTATACCATCTTTTCTTTTCAGGAAATTAAAGATAAAAATTGCAGTTAACGAAGTAGTTGCTAGTTTAACAGTGGTTGTTTTACAGAGGTTTCTTTGGGAATCTTGGCAAGATCTGACGCTTATAATATTGATTATAGCAGCTGTGGTATCATTGGCACTTGGAATAAAAACAGAGGTGTGTGAATAACACTCTTATTTTCTAATTCTCATCATTCACAACAAACATTTATTCGAGCACTAATGCGCTATACAGCTTGATTATGTGATGAATTAGGTAACATACATGCACATGCGGTTCCATGTATCATCTAACTGAATAAAATACCTCTAGTGCTGTCATGTAATACGCGTTAATTGTAATCACTAAACTAAAATATTCTTGTCCAAATTTTAATTCTCTTTCTTAATTTCACTGAGAAAAGAGGTATTCCCTTTATCCTTTTAGATAAATTTAGATATAAAATTATTTGAATAAAAAAAAATTACTCATTTCGAGGTTCATTTTTTACGTTCCTTAATAGTTAAAAAAGAAAACCGAAAATGACCAAAAGTCCAAAACTAAGATAGGGAGAAGCATCAGCTGATAGACATAGTCATCACCAGTCAACAATGGAGGCAGAGGGCAGTTCCCAAGCCTCTGCGGCGGCATCAGAGTCCCAAGCCACCAGCGAACGCATCAAGCTCAACGTCGGCGGCAAGCTCTTCGAGACAACCCTCTCGACCATCCGGTCCGCCGGTCCAGACTCCCTCCTCTTCGTCCTCTCGAACCGCCCCGCCAACGACCCCAACCCGGTTTTCATAGACCGGGACCCCGAAATCTTCTCCGTCCTCCTCTCCCTCCTGCGCACCAATCAGATCCCCTCCGCCGCCCGCCGCTTCTCCACACAGGAGCTTGCTGACGAGGCCGCCTTTTACGGCATAGACTCCCACTTCCGCTCTGCTGCCGCTCCCCCGCCCTTCTCCGGCATCGATGCTTCCATCGTCAAGTCCATCAGTCCCGCCTCCGAGGGTCTCCCTTCCACCTTTGCCGTCGCCGACAACGGCGCGGTCTGGATCGCCCACGGCGGCCAGATCTCCAGCTATGACTGGAGCCTCGCCCACACCGGCACTCTCCGTACTCACCTCGACGAGATCGACTCCATCTGCCGCGTATGGACGGAGATCGCTGCCGTCGGATCGGAATCCGATGCCGGACTTCATTTCTACGACTTCTCAAGCAGCCGCCACGTTGGATCCGTACACTGGACCGATCCTTCAGATCCTCGCATATTCAAGGCTCGCGTTAACGCCATAACCGCCTCGGAAACCTCCGTGTTCGCCTCGTTCGATTGTCCTCACCGCGAGAACATTGTTCTCGAGATCGACAAAGAGAGGATCCAGATTGTATCGCAGTTAGGGCGCCAATCGGGGAACCAGGCAAAGCACATGGTTCCGTCGAAGTTGACGTTTGTTCCGGCAACCGGAGTTCTCGTCGGAACCGCCATCACGAGCGGCGCGTTCGGCTACTCCGGTTACATACGGATTTGGGACCCCAGGTCCGGAGACGTGGTTTGGGAGACAAACGAGCCTGGTGCGGGTCGGAGTAGCAGGTTCGGAGACTCATTTGCTGACGTGGATGTTGACGCGGAAGGGTTATCGATTTTCAAGCTGTGTTCTAAGTCTGGGGATTTGGGTATGGCTGACATGAGGCGTTTGGGGGATGATCCTTGGGTTTATTTGGAGGAGAAGAACCCTAGCATGGTAAATTATGGTGGTGAAGTGAATAATTTGTTGATGCATTGTTGTTGGGGGCAAGTGTTTGTTGGAAGAGGTGGAAGCTTGGAGGTTTGGTCAAGGGTTCAAGCCCATGGTGGCAGCATCGAAGGTGAGAGCGGGCGTGAAGGGTTTTTTCGGAGGAACTTCGTGGATAAGAGGGGTGATTCAGAGAGAGGGGATATAAAGAAGATTGAAGGTGGTGGGGATAGGTTGTTTGTTAGTAGGGAAGGTGTTGAAGGTATTGAAGTGTGGGAGAGTTCTCATACTTCTGGAGCTGTTCCTGTTTCATGACCCCTCCCCATGGATTAGGGCCTTTCTTTCTCAACATTTTAGTAGGGGTTTTTGTTTTGTAAGATTCATATATTTTTTTCCTTCTGATGATTCAATGAGAAACTGTTTAGTTAGTTATAGCGCTGATATTTTCAGCTGTATACACTTGAATAATTTATAATAAGATGCAATTTTCCTTACAGTGTATGTGTTGGTTGTGATTTTGTTATTACTCATTAGTCATCGTGTTTTGTCAGGTTCTTTGCTAGGGGTTTCCATTTTTTTATGCAAGGTTCTTCTTCTTTCATGAAAACTGTGTTATTAGCCATAGAAAGTAGTTCTTTACTCTAATAGCTTGAACATTTTCATATCAAGAAGTGTCTTGGACTTGGTTGTGAAACTATGATCTTGGTATAGTGCCGTTTGGATATCTTCAATCTGATTTACTAATAGTTGCTAATTATGTGAGTATATTTTAGTGAAAGCTTTGGGATCATTTCAATGTTCATGGTCAATTAAGTACTATACTTTTCTGTGATGGCCTTAGTGAACTTTATCTTTCACTATAGTCCTGTTATGTTTGACACAATGATAGAGAAGCATGATTTGTGTACAATGCACCATTCTTGTTAAGGGATATGTTTAGTACTTAGTAACTATTTTTGTTCTCTTTTTTAATGAATGTTATGATATAAAGCTTTGTTTTTTTCACTGCAACATTTTGCTAACAGCTTTTTTTTTCCGGATAAGTAACACAAGGTAACTAGAATAAGTAACACAAAGTAACTCAGCCTGTCCGAAAGAAGCAGGGGTCAATCCGTCGCAGTTTTTACAATATCAAAACACCAAACATATCAAGAAACCATACATATCAAGCTAAACAGCACATTTTTATAACAGCTTTTATGCCTTTGCCAGTTATTACTGTCTTTGATCACACTATTTATCTGCTTTGTTTGTCGTGTTTCCTGAATGAAAACCTTTGTCATGGAAGACTCAGATCATATAGTTTACTTTTGTTGCAAATTATCCTCTTCATTCATTGCTCTATTGGCGGATTACAGAACACACCAGTTACTTAATTCTAAGGATCTCAACTTCAGGTATGTTTACATTACATGTATAATTATTAATAATCTATCTATATTCGATGACCACAATTTCTTAAACTGTTCAGGTATGGATTTTATTATTTAAAAACGTAGTTACTTGTATTTATGATGATGACTTTGTAAGTATTCCCATTTTATATAGTACTACATCAAATTTGATTATCTTGTTTTAGGATGGGATGGGCATTAGAAGTAGATTTCAGCACTACAATTTCCCTACTACTTACCCATGGTTGATATTTGGTCAATTTAATCTATTGCTTATTTATTTTTACTATCATGAGCCATTGTTTATTGATATTATGAACATTTGAGGACATCACCATCTTGTCGTACTATAATTTTCTATTATATTCATTTTCTGATGTCTGAACTCAAGCTATATGTATGATATAGCATGATTAGGCATTTCAAAATGTAAACAGAAAGCGTCATAAATAATGAGGAATCTGAGGGTTAGAAACTTCACACATTATTAGAGGAAGAGTGGATTGGATGCTGTTAATCATAGGGGAGATGGTGCAATTCAGCCTATTAGGGATACAGAAGGCTTGGTTGAGGAAGATCAAAGAACCAAACTCTTTTAATCATGCTTACAAATTCAGGTACGCTTCTGCATTCAAATATTTCTTTCTTAATGATTTAACATGGATGATCTTGGGTCGAGGAAATTCTGAAAATTTTTAACAAGTGGTATTAGAACCATCTATGATTAAATTATTGAGAAATAATAAAAGATTTATTTTTCTTATTCAGTATTCTTTTTAAAGAGTTTGGCATTCAAAGATTTAATCCTAATCTTATGTATTATTGCTTTCTTATATATATTGGTTATGTTCGCATTTTTATATACATAAGATTAGGATTAAATCTTTGAATGCCAAACTCTTTAAAAAGAATACTGAATAAGAAAAATAAATCTTTTATTATTTCTCAATAATTTAATCATAGATGGTTCTAATACCACTTGTTAAAAATTTTCAGAATTTCCTCAACCCAAGATCATCCATGTTAAATCATTAAGAAAGAAATATTTGAATGCAAAAGCGTGCCTGAATTTGTAAGCATGATTAAAAGAGTTTGGTTCTTTGATCTTCCTCAACCAAGCCTTCTGTATCCCTAATAGGCTGAATTGCACCATCTCCCCTATGATTAACAGCATCCAATCCACTCTTCCTCTAATAATGTGTGAAGTTTCTAACCCTCAGATTCCTCATTATTTATGACGCTTTCTGTTTACATTTTGAAATGCCTAATCATGCTATATCATACATATAGCTTGAGTTCAGACATCAGAAAATGAATATAATAGAAAATTATAGTACGACAAGATGGTGATGTCCTCAAATGTTCATAATATCAATAAACAATGGCTCATGATAGTAAAAATAAATAAGCAATAGATTAAATTGACCAAATATCAACCATGGGTAAGTAGTAGGAAAATTGTAGTGCTGAAATCTACTTCTAATGCCCATCCCATCCTAAAACAAGATAATCAAATTTGATGTAGTACTATATAAAATGGGAATACTTACAAAGTCATCATCATAAATACAAGTAACTACGTTTTTAAATAATAAAATCCATACCTGAACAGTTTAAGAAATGGTGGTCATCGAATATAGATAGATTATTAATAATTATACATGTAATGTAAACATACCTGAAGTTGAGATCCTTAGAATTAAGTAACTGGTGTGTTCTGTAATCCGCCAATAGAGCAATGAATGAAGAGGATAATTTGCAACAAAAGTAAACTATATGATCTGAGTCTTCCATGACAAAGGTTTTCATTCAGGAAACACGACAAACAAAGCAGATAAATAGTGTGATCAAAGACAGTAATAACTGGCAAAGGCATAAAAGCTGTTATAAAAATGTGCTGTTTAGCTTGATATGTATGGTTTCTTGATATGTTTGGTGTTTTGATATTGTAAAAACTGCGACGGATTGACCCCTGCTTCTTTCGGACAGGCTGAGTTACTTTGTGTTACTTATTCTAGTTACCTTGTGTTACTTATCCGGAAAAAAAAAGCTGTTAGCAAAATGTTGCAGTGAAAAAAACAAAGCTTTATATCATAACATTCATTAAAAAAGAGAACAAAAATAGTTACTAAGTACTAAACATATCCCTTAACAAGAATGGTGCATTGTACACAAATCATGCTTCTCTATCATTGTGTCAAACATAACAGGACTATAGTGAAAGATAAAGTTCACTAAGGCCATCACAGAAAAGTATAGTACTTAATTGACCATGAACATTGAAATGATCCCAAAGCTTTCACTAAAATATACTCACATAATTAGCAACTATTAGTAAATCAGATTGAAGATATCCAAACGGCACTATACCAAGATCATAGTTTCACAACCAAGTCCAAGACACTTCTTGATATGAAAATGTTCAAGCTATTAGAGTAAAGAACTACTTTCTATGGCTAATAACACAGTTTTCATGAAAGAAGAAGAACCTTGCATAAAAAAATGGAAACCCCTAGCAAAGAACCTGACAAAACACGATGACTAATGAGTAATAACAAAATCACAACCAACACATACACTGTAAGGAAATTGCATCTTATTATAAATTATTCAAGTGTATACAGCTGAAAATATCAGCGCTATAACTAACTAAACAGTTTCTCATTGAATCATCAGAAGGAAAAAAATATATGAATCTTACAAAACAAGAAACCCCTACCTAAAATGTTGAGAAAGAAAGGCCCCTAATCCATGGGGAGGGGTCATGAAACAGGAACAGCTCCAGAAGTATGAGAACTCTCCCACACTTCAATACCTTCAACACCTTCCCTACTAACAAACAACCTATCCCCACCACCTTCAATCTTCTTTATATCCCCTCTCTCTGAATCACCCCTCTTATCCACGAAGTTCCTCCGAAAAAACCCTTCACGCCCGCTCTCACCTTCGATGCTGCCACCATGGGCTTGAACCCTTGACCAAACCTCCAAGCTTCCACCTCTTCCAACAAACACTTGCCCCCAACAACAATGCATCAACAAATTATTCACTTCACCACCATAATTTACCATGCTAGGGTTCTTCTCCTCCAAATAAACCCAAGGATCATCCCCCAAACGCCTCATGTCAGCCATACCCAAATCCCCAGACTTAGAACACAGCTTGAAAATCGATAACCCTTCCGCGTCAACATCCACGTCAGCAAATGAGTCTCCGAACCTGCTACTCCGACCCGCACCAGGCTCGTTTGTCTCCCAAACCACGTCTCCGGACCTGGGGTCCCAAATCCGTATGTAACCGGAGTAGCCGAACGCGCCGCTCGTGATGGCGGTTCCGACGAGAACTCCGGTTGCCGGAACAAACGTCAACTTCGACGGAACCATGTGCTTTGCCTGGTTCCCCGATTGGCGCCCTAACTGCGATACAATCTGGATCCTCTCTTTGTCGATCTCGAGAACAATGTTCTCGCGGTGAGGACAATCGAACGAGGCGAACACGGAGGTTTCCGAGGCGGTTATGGCGTTAACGCGAGCCTTGAATATGCGAGGATCTGAAGGATCGGTCCAGTGTACGGATCCAACGTGGCGGCTGCTTGAGAAGTCGTAGAAATGAAGTCCGGCATCGGATTCCGATCCGACGGCAGCGATCTCCGTCCATACGCGGCAGATGGAGTCGATCTCGTCGAGGTGAGTACGGAGAGTGCCGGTGTGGGCGAGGCTCCAGTCATAGCTGGAGATCTGGCCGCCGTGGGCGATCCAGACCGCGCCGTTGTCGGCGACGGCAAAGGTGGAAGGGAGACCCTCGGAGGCGGGACTGATGGACTTGACGATGGAAGCATCGATGCCGGAGAAGGGCGGGGGAGCGGCAGCAGAGCGGAAGTGGGAGTCTATGCCGTAAAAGGCGGCCTCGTCAGCAAGCTCCTGTGTGGAGAAGCGGCGGGCGGCGGAGGGGATCTGATTGGTGCGCAGGAGGGAGAGGAGGACGGAGAAGATTTCGGGGTCCCGGTCTATGAAAACCGGGTTGGGGTCGTTGGCGGGGCGGTTCGAGAGGACGAAGAGGAGGGAGTCTGGACCGGCGGACCGGATGGTCGAGAGGGTTGTCTCGAAGAGCTTGCCGCCGACGTTGAGCTTGATGCGTTCGCTGGTGGCTTGGGACTCTGATGCCGCCGCAGAGGCTTGGGAACTGCCCTCTGCCTCCATTGTTGACTGGTGATGACTATGTCTATCAACTGATGCTTCTCCCTATCTTAGTTTTGGACTTTTGGTCATTTTCGGTTTTCTTTTTTAACTATTAAGGAACGTAAAAAATAACCTCAAAATGAGTAATTTTTTTAACTATTAATGGCGCCCAAACATGCACATAGTTTGGCTCCTATTAAGATTTAAGACTAAGGCAAATGTTTAGCATAGTTTAAATCATTTAATATTAGTTTGGTTACTTGTCTCTTGCTTATTCCACCTGAATCCTGCTCTTATAATGTTTGTCTCATGTATCCTTCTTTATTTTAATGCTTTGGTTAAAAATAATAAAGTAATACTTGTGATATAATAACATAAAATTATTTTATTTAATTTATTATTCTTAATTTATATATATAACATTTAATATTATTCAATTATTTTAACAATAATTAAAGAAATAAAATAAGATAAACATCAATTAAGAAATATAATATAAAGTAATTTTAGATTTTTTTTTAAGTTGGTATCTTATTGTTTCTTAAATAATTTTTTTTTAAATTAATGATCATTTAATTAATACTGCATACCAAACGTAATCAATTTATTTATACGAGGAATACTAAGAGATCAGCAAGTTTTATAATTTGTAGTCATTATTAATATTTTTAATGGTGTAAGATCACATCTAATAATGTAGAATTATTTATTTTTCTTTTACTAGTTAAGTGTAGGCTAAATTTTAATAAAATTGTTTATTCCTAGACTTTTCCTTCATTTTTATATTTTTATTCAAATGATCATTCATAAAAGTTTGTTCATTTCATTAATTTGTAATCGTTAGGGTTTGGAACATGGATGGTATGACGGTGGGAGCATTACTTTCGCAGTTTTTCTTGTCATTATAGTTACAGGTATCCGAACAGCTTCTTTCATTTGATAAATAAAAGTAAATTTATCATCATATCATGTCAAATATTATATGAATATTAAAATAAAATTGTTTAAAATAATGTTATTTGATATTAAATAAAATAGTATATATGAATTTAATTTATGTGCACTATATATCATTGTGAAATTCTTTTCCATTGATACCTAGATACAGTAACTTTCTTTCTGAGATAAATGGTGGCAACATACTCGATTTTATTTTAGTTTAAAATAATTTTACATTTATTATAAAAATTTAACTCTTTATATAACATAAACAAAAATAATTAATGTTTATAATCAGTTTAATAATGAATGGATTGATACTTAATTAAATTATTTAATAAATGTGCAGTATATATACCATTGCAATAATTAGTTACTGATGTTATATAAAGTGTTTTTTTTAAGTTAAATATGATTTAGTCGAATATAATTAAAAAATGAAAAATATTAAAAGATCAAAATAGTTAACAAAAAAGTTATTTAATATTAATTAAAAACAAAATAAATATAAAAATATTATTTTAATTCCTAACACTTAATCTAAATTAAAAATATTATTTACCTAATATTTCTAACACATCTGATAGACTGATACCCGCTACCACCATTTTATTTTTGTAAATACTACAAATAAAATTTTATATATAATTATTTGTATATGAAGATGTTTCTTTTTTTTATCATATAAAATTTAATTTTAGTATATTATAAAAATGTTATTTTTATTTAAAATGTAGCTAAATAAATAAGTCATATTTTTAATACAAGTATTTTCATAAAAAAATAAAAAATTTAGCATATTTATTTTAGTGGGTGCCTTTATTTTTTGAATTTTCGTCCAAAGTGTGTTCTATACTACCTACAAAATATACATGTTTTAATTTCATAAAAGAGTGGGTCACATTTTTTAACATTTACATTTAAGTAATTTAGACACAAAATTTGTAGCTCTAGAATTGCCCTCGCTCCTTCGAAAACCGTTAAATTTTTGTATTGTTATTACTTTTGCCTTTTTATATTCCAGCCGTCAGTGATTATCGGCAATCTCTCCAGTTTAAGAACTTGAACGCAGAAAAACAAAATATACAATTGGAGGTGTGTAGTTTATATTACAATGACAGATAACTCACTACGTCGAAACTTAAACTAATCAAATGTACTCGTTATTAACTCGTTGCAGGTCACTAGAGGCGGTAGAACAATAAAATTATCCATATTTGATATTGTTGTTGGTGATGTAGTACCTCTTAAAATAGGTGATCAGGTGATATATATATATTATTATATATTATAATACATATATAAGCTTGTTTACGGAACTGAATATTGCATTATTCTTTCTGACTTTCTATATTATTATAATATATTGTATTAATCGCTTTAATTTGTTTATGGGTGTAATCATCAGGTTCCTGCTGATGGAGTTTTAATCACTGGTCACTCACTTGCCATTGATGAATCGAGTATGACTGGTGAAAGCAAAATTGTATGTTGCTTATTCCTTCAATTGACCTAATTAGTGGTTGTTTATTCTTGTTTTGATTTTTAAGCTAGGAGTGCCCTGCAGGTTCAGAAGGATCACAAGGCACCATTTTTGATGTCCGGTTGCAAAGTAGCAGATGGAGTTGGTACTATGCTGGTACAGTATTATAATAATCCTTTTAATATGCTGCATCTCAGTTAGGGGGTGTGGTGGTATGCTAATATTTTCTTTCTTTTATATATGCCATGATGTGATATTGGCATGGATGTGTAGGTAACAGGTGTTGGCATTAACACTGAATGGGGACTGTTGATGGCAAGTATCTCAGAGGATAATGGGGAAGAGACTCCGTTACAGGTTCTCTTGCGCGCATGCATCCAAATCCAAAACCAAAATTAAACAAAGAAAACGCTGTTATAACTTTACCTAATTATATTTTTTGGGTGACACGTAACGTAATAGGTACGTTTGAATGGAGTAGCAACGTTTGTTGGCATAGTTGGGCTTACTGTCGCCGTTTCTGTTCTTGCAGTCCTCTTGGGAAGGTAAACACACTAAACACTTCTAATTAAGCATCCACGTAGCTAGATAGATCAATTCAATTGTTTTTTGATTGGTTGTTTTTTTAGTACTTACTATATAGTACTACTAACTAGCAGTAACACGTGATGTTAGTAATAACCAGTGTAGTGTACTTAAAACTTATTAATAGTTACTACAAGCTCCGTGCTCTGTGTGTGTGTGTGTGTTGAGAGAGAGTGAGTAATGATTTTGGAATCGTAGATACTTCTCTGGCAATACAAAAGATGTAGACGGACAAGTGCAATTTGTAGCGGGAAAGACTAGTATTAGTGATGCAGTTGACGGGGTCATCAAACTCTTTACCATTGCAGTAAGTTCGAATCCTAATACATGTAACTTTGTTGTTCTTGTTTTATTTCCATTTTATCGTTTTTGTAATTGTTTCTCAACTAAACCTAGAGTGGTGCAGGTTACAATTGTTGTTGTTGCAGTGCCTGAAGGTCTACCTTTGGCAGTTACCTTAACGTTAGTAATGTCGCTATACTTTACTTTTATTTCCCCGTGTACATTGAGTGGACGCTATGGTACCTATGCTATAGTGACTATAATAGTTATGTTATTTTAAAAGATATTATTAAAATTAAAGTAATATTTTTTTATTATTTAATAATACCAATACTTTTATAAAGAATAATAATAATAATATACATAGAATATAGAGAATAAATATATTTGCTAGTAGAATAATATTTTATTTAAATAAAAAGCAGTAAAATTTACGTAATTTGTTATTTATTTTTATCTTTTTCCGTATTTTTTACATTATATGAAAACAAACACCTATTTTAATTTATTTATATAGCTATTATAACCACCATAATCATAGGAATCATAGACTCCAACTATACACAGCTCAAATGTAAAAAACTAAGGGAGCTGAGAGACGTGCATTCCTCTATTAAGGGTAATTTGTATTTTGTTGGTGATATATAGCCTGGCCTTCTCTATGCGGAAAATGATGGCAGACAAAGCATTGGTAACTATCCTTTTATTCTCCAGAACTATTTTGTCATGAGTTAATTAGTTTTAAAACATGCATAGTTGTGCAGGTTCGAAGGCTATCAGCATGTGAAACTATGGGCTCCGCCACAACAATTTGTAGTGATAAGACCGGAACTTTGACCTTGAATCAGGTGGGTTGGTAGTATGTTACATTATATTCATCCCTCAGATGGTTAATTACCAAGCTCATTTGTGCATGAATATGCATGTGAATAGTAACTTGTTTTGCGGAATCCTATATATATATAGATGACTGTAGTTGAGGCATATGCTGGGAGGAAGAAACAAGATCCACCCGATGACTCGTCGAAGTTGCATCCAGAAGTTCTATCCCTCATAAATGAAGGCATTGCACAGAATACTACGGGCAATGTTTTTGTGCCTAAGGTTTGTTGATCTAATCTAGAACTATAGAATATTTTATTCCCATGGTTTTCATTCTGACTGCATTATATATTTCGTTTGGAAGGATGGTGGAGAGGCAGAGATTTCAGGATCTCCAACCGAGAAGGCAATTCTTTCTTGGGCCGTGAAGGTTGGTCCTACTAATTAATTAGCTTGTTGGTTAATATATGTCTGTATATATATGTATGTATTGATGTATTGATTTTGAAGCTGAACTTAATTAATCGAGTCATGGCAGTTGGGGATGAATTTTGATCTTACCAGATCAAATTCGACAGTTCTCCACGTCTTCCCCTTCAATTCTGAGAAAAAGCGAGGTGGTGTTGCTCTAAAGATGGTAATTTTTTTTATCAAATAAATAAATTAGCATTTAAAATGCTGGTTGATTATTAACACCATTCCATTTCTGGTGGCAGGGGGTTTCTGGAGTACATATACATTGGAAAGGAGCTGCAGAAATAGTTCTAGGAGCCTGCACTCAATATCTTGATTCAAATGGTCAGTTGCAATCTATTGAAAAAGACAAGGTTGGTTGGTTGGTTGGCTA
This sequence comes from Arachis hypogaea, assembly GCF_003086295.3. NCBI lineage: Eukaryota > Viridiplantae > Streptophyta > Magnoliopsida > Fabales > Fabaceae > Arachis > Arachis hypogaea. Next base: position 81,681,958 of record NC_092042.1, on the reverse strand, counting down.
TTCTTATAACTGGCGGTTAGCTATGTTTGTTTCTTAAAATGATTGGAGCAATTCGGATAAGGAAAAGATTAACATTATGTTTTGCAGGTATTCTTCACGGAGGCCATTGAAGACATGGCTGTCCAGAGCTTGCGCTGTGTGGCCATTGCGTACAGACCATACGAATTGGACAAAGTTCCCTCTAAGCAAGAGGATTTAGACAAGTGGTCCTTGCCAGAACAGGAGCTTATTTTGCTTGCTATTGTTGGGATAAAGGTAAACTACTTACAAGTCGATCCTTTTATTCTGCTTTGACTGAGGTTAGCAACCCTGAATTTTAATCATATTCAGGATCCTTGTCGGCCCGGAGTGAAAGAAGCTGTAAGACTATGCTCTCAAGCAGGTGTTAAGGTACGGATGGTTACGGGGGATAATCTGAATACAGCAAAGGCAATAGCTTTGGAGTGTGGAATACTGAGTTCAAAGGAAGAGGCGGTGGAGCCAAATATAATTGAAGGGAAGACATTCCGTGAACTATCTGAAATAGAAAGGGAACAAGTTGCTAAGAAAATAACGGTGATGGGGAGGTCTTCTCCTAATGACAAGCTTTTGCTCGTGCAAGCGCTGCGTAAATTGGGTGAAGTTGTTGCAGTCACAGGGGATGGCACCAATGATGCTCCTGCACTTCATGAGGTACGTATACCATATTTCTTCCATCTCTGGATCTTTAATTGTATATTTTTTTTCCTTATACTTATAATTCATGACCGTCTTTTGCTATGTTCCTTTTAGGCAGATATTGGTCTTTCTATGGGCATCCAAGGAACTGAAGTTGCAAAAGAAAGCTCCGATATTATAATTCTTGATGATAACTTTGCATCAGTAGTTAAGGTAACCAACCTTCACCATATGCATGATCATCTGTTTATAATTAATTAAACTGTTTTGTGTGTTTGTTCAGGTTGTTCGATGGGGCCGTTCAGTATATGCGAATATTCAAAAATTCATTCAGTTCCAACTCACTGTTAACGTTGCTGCTCTTGTAATAAATGTTGTGGCCGCCGTATCTGCTGGTGAAGTTCCTTTAAATGCAGTACAGGTGCACCACGCTTCCCTCACTCTTTAATTTATTTGCAGATGTATGTTTAGTTTTGGTTTAATTTGTTTACGTGCAGCTTTTGTGGGTCAACCTGATCATGGACACTCTTGGAGCCCTTGCACTAGCTACGGAACCACCAACTGACAGCCTTATGCGCAGATCACCAGTTGGCCGAAGGTTTGTATTGCTTCATTTGGATCTGATTTCTGCCTTTTACCATGTCTCTCGCCTTAATTTCACACCATGTGCTCTTCCTCGATTTTTCAGGGAATCTCTTATAACTAATGTCATGTGGAGGAACTTGGTCATACAGGTAGCTAGAGTACATCATTCTTAATACTGTGCGGAGAAATTAAACTTGCACATTGTCCTGTTGTGAGATCATCATTTAGTTGTGTGTAGCCTGAAAACATATTACATATACCTCTTTGGATCCTATCACTTTATGATTTTTTATACATTTGATTTTCCAGGCTGTCTATCAAGTGACCATTCTTCTCATTCTTAATTTCGGTTGGCAAAGTATTAATTTAGGTGATGATCAAGATTCTAAATCTCACTCCTTACAAGTGAAGAATACTTTAATATTCAACACATTCGTTCTATGCCAAGTAAGTAGTGAAAACCTATTTAATTAATGGTTTAATTTGGAGATAAATCTGCGATTTCCTTATACAATGTGTCTCTGTCCCATCCCCATCCCTTGCAACAAAATAATTTTATAGTGTAATACAGTATATAGGATTCTTATTGGGACGGTTGTTGTAATGTTTTGACTCAGATATTTAACGAGTTCAATGCTAGAAAAATAGATCAAATGAATGTTTTCAAAGGAGTGACTAAGAATCGTCTCTTCATGGGAATTGTTGGAATGACATTTGTGCTTCAGGTGAACAGGCATCCAATTGTTATTCTAAATTAATCATTTAGCATTTGCATGCAAGTATTTCTGAATCTAATTAAGTCAAATTAAACTGTTCAGATACTAATCATCGAGTTTCTCGGAAAATTCACCTCAACAGTGCGCCTTGACTGGAAACTTTGGTTATTTTCTCTTGGTATTGGGATAATCAGGTTAGTTGACTCAAGTGCCTGCTCATGTCAGCTAGACTACTTCTTGTGGTCAATTGAATTGAATTTGTTGATTGATTGATATATTGCATTAATAGTAAGACTGATTGCTTTAATGTAACACAGCTGGCCTCTTGCTGTAGTTGGAAAACTAATTCCAGTTCCGAAAACACCATGGTCACGGACCTTAAAGAAGCATATCAGACGACTCAAGAAGTCTCGTACTACTGCTGCTGCGCAACCACAATAGATACGAGAGAGAACTGGCTAGTCATAGTTAGCATCCACCAACCACTCTCCTTCAATTCATAGCTAGTAAGCTTACTAGCTAGCCTGACATATGTGACATATCCCTCACTAATTTGTCCCCCTCCCTATATATTACAGATATCAGCAGTTTCATTTAATTTCCTCCTAGAATTTATTCGTAGTTAATTATATTGACAATATAGCAGCAATCTTATATTTTCATCACATGCATGCCCCAACGTAGACGCAAACCATATACTCTCTACTACTTGTAAACATGGTAAAAAAATATTTATATATTATAGAAGCACAGGTAATTGGAGGAGGAAAAAAAAAATCTAAAATTTATATTTAGACATAACCTTTTTTAAAAAGATGATGTTGTACTATTAAAGTTTTAAAAATAACGATAATATTTGTTCTTAATTTAAAAGTTCATCCAGCTATCGGACCAAGAGAAATAAGAATAAAGGCTTACCGGAATAGTATAATATAAAGCTATATATTTTAACAAGAAGCATACAAATCAAAGTTAAATATAGGTGCAAAAAAATATAAAAAAGAACTGTTAGAAAGAAAAATATAAAACAATGTATGCATTATGGTGTTTTTTTTTTTAAATCTTGATAACCAATTTAAAAACAATACTCCACACGTCACTTTATTTTATTATTAATTTATGATCTTATTTTATCTGTAATATAAAGTATAAAAATACTATCTCAAGGCAAGTGACAACTTAGGCGTTCTCTTTATCAAACATTACAATACAAGGGTACAAGTTTGGCATTTTCTTTATAGTCGCGAACTAGTGATTTGTGAAATTCCCAAGTGGCCAAGTAACTCTCGGAGTCTCCCTAATAATATATTAATATTGGCTGTAAGGTTTTGTCCTCTGGTTTCTCTGTAACGGCCTTCCAGATGTTCATGTTATCGACCTCCCCCTCAATGTTGGCGTTGTGCTCTGCCAACCCCATCTCAGTGCCCTCCATAGATGCTATATGTTGCCAACTAGATTCTGACAGATGTCAAACATTGGATCCCCCTTGTTACATTATTAGTGTTACACCATTTGTAGAAACGTACATATTTTAGTCTACTTGTGTATGTGAATGTGAAGTTATCAATCCAACAAACAAAAAAGAGAACCACTAAATTTATGGGAAGAATTACTCTAATTTTTCATATTTTCTAGTTCCATACTAATCTGCTGGATACAATATATATCGTGCTCAGTGTTTGCACGATCAGTTTGATAAAAGAATGAGATGGGTTAAATAAATTCTTATACACCATCGCAAACATACTCCAATTCCTGTGTTTCACCACAACTACAACGCAGTTGTTTGAAAAGTGAAAATAAACTAGCCCTTAGGATTAGTATTAGTTGTTGGTGGATTTGCATCTGATAAGAGCTTGGTAACAAGTGTCATTGGGGGTCTGTTGTGGGGATCCTGCTCAGTGCATCTCAGAGCCACCATAAGCACTTTGGTAACTTGCTCCATTATGTGGGTGTCAATGAATTCTTGTGCAAGCCCTGGATCCACAATTTGGCCAATTTCTGCTGTTTCTCTCCAGAGGGATCCAACCCAACCCACCAAATCACCATCATCCGCTGCCTTCTTTCTGGTTAGGAGTTCAAGCAAGACTACCCCGTAACTATACACGTCTGACTCCCTACTAGCTGTTGTTGCATATGCATTCTCTGGTGCAATATAACCAATTGTGCCAAGGGGGAGAGACGACGACAATGATGAAGGCGATTTCTCTGTCAATACCGACAACAGTTTGGCAATGCCAAAGTCAGCGATATGAGGCTCCATATCAGAGTCCAGAAGTATATTCTTTGGCTTGATGTCTCGGTGTACTATGGGAGGATCACAATCATAATGGAGATAAGCCAGTCCATGAGAAACCCCAACAGCTATCTTATACCGCACCCTCCACTCTAAGACAACTGGCCTTGGATTCTTTTCATGCAACACATCATGGAGGCTCCCATTTGGCATGTACCTGTACAAGATTAGCCCAAAGTCTTTTCTCAACCAAAAGTCTTCTACTTTCACCAGATTTCGATGCCTAATTCTTCCGAGGGTTTGGATCTCTGTCACCATGCTCAACTTCTTAAATCTGCTTGTACCAAATCCCAACTTCTTCACTGCAAAAGCCTGGTCGGGACCCACCAGGGCTTTGTAGACAACTCCATGGGCTCCTCTGCCAATGACAAACCGTTCACTTAGGTTGTCTGTAGCCTCCATGACTTTGTTAAGTAAGGAGGAAGACCCCTCCTCTCCACAGATAATATTGTTATTATTGACTCCATGCTTTGACTTCCCAGCAAAAGCAAACGCATAAAGCGCTAAGATGACAAAAATGGATGATCCAATTGCTGTCAACACTATTTCAACTTTACTAAGGCCTTTCCGCTTAGGTGATTTGTTATCGCATGGCTTCAGGTACTTGCTTTTAGTGCAAGCCAGGCCATCCCGCATTGAACAACTAATACACAGTCCAGGATTGCCCAAAAATGATGGCAATGAAGAATTTAACAACTTCACTAGCATCTTCGGCACAGGACCATGAAAAGAGTTGTATGAAATGTTGATTTCAACTAATGAGGCGAGTTCATCAAGAACTTGTATGCTTCCTGTCAACTTGTTCCGAGATAGATCCAATATTTGCAATTTTTTCAGTTTTCCAATCTCCACGGGAATGCCATCTATCAGCCAATTGGAACTTAGATTCAACCCATAGATCAAATTCTGCAATGCTCCAATAGATCCAGGAATTCTGCCTCCAAGCATATTACCACCAAGCTGCAATTCAGAAAGCTTTTTAAATTCTGAAATGAAAGATGGGATGCCTCCACTAAAATGATTCTCTCTCAAAATCAATGTGCTTAGCCCTGTCCAGCTCTGCAACCTTGATGACAATGAACCATTTAGGGAGTTGAATCCCACATCAAACTTGTCCATTTTGGCACAATTTGACAGCTGAGATGGCACAGAGCCTTCTAAGTTGTTGTGAGCAAGATCCAAGGTTCGGAGATTCACAAGCTTTCCAAGTTGCGGAGGTATAAGCCCCGAAAATTTGTTCGCAGACAAAATTAAGGTGGTGAGATTTCTGCAGTTTCCCAAACTGGGTGGAATTGCTCCATCAATTCTGTTATTGCTGATATCCATATATGTGAGATTTGGATTGCTTTCGAAATCAGGAAGAGGCCCAGTGAGAGCATTTTGTTTGAGAATCATTCTCGTAAGAGTTGTACAACTTCCCAAACCAGGAGGCATGCTACCTTGAAGTTGATTGATGCCTAGAGTCAGCAAGCTCAATTTCTTGCCAAAACAGAGATTTGGTGGGATGTTGCCGGTGAACCTATTATTTGTAAAGTCCAGCTGGACTAAACTGCTATTAATTCCCAAGTTTCGAGGTATGACTCCAGAGAAGCGGTTGTTGAACAATGAGATGTTCTTCAGGTGCTTGAGCTCTGTCATTTCCAAAGGTAGCTCACCAGAGAGGTGATTGTTATACACATGGACATTCTGCAAACCCTGAATCTTCCAAATGCTCAGTGGAATTTCGCCACTTAATCGATTGGAAAACAACTCAAGGTCCTTGAGTTTACTCAAATTCCCAAGATCACTTGGGATATTTCCCTCCAGTTGATTGGAATACAGTTGCAACTCTATCAAAGACTTGCAGTGTCCCATTTCGGAAGGTATTGTTCCGGATAAGCGGTTATTAGAAAGATGTAGAAAAGAAAGATGGGTCAGTAAACCAAAGGAGGATGGAATCCTTCCGACTAAGTTACAGTTGACAAGAGCCAATTTTGATAAACCACTACAGTTCCCCAAGCCAGAGGGAATGCCTCCACTAAACACATTATATGATAGATCCAGAAACCCTAAATTGTTACAAGAGCCCACTGGAAATGGAATGGCACCAGTAAGGCTGTTGCTGGCAGCACCAAAATAAGCAAGATCATGGAGGTTGTTTAGACTCTGAGGCAGAACACCTTGCAACAGATTCCGATTCAAAAACAACTCTTGTAGTTTGCTGCAGTTGCCAATGGATGAGGGAACTGTCCCAGATAATTGGTTATCCTGAAGATACAGGATCTTGAGCTGAGTCATGTTCCCAATACTTATGGGGACGGAACCGTTTAGATTGTTGTCAGAGAGGTGAACAATTTGTAGCTGTGAGAGTTGAGTCAAGGAAGCTGGAAAATGGCCTGTGAATAAATTATCAGCAAGGCTTATGTACCTTAAGTTGCGCAAGTTTTTCAAGGTATCAGGTATTGGGCCGTGGAGCGAGTTTGCAGCAAGGTCCAAACGGTGCAACTGAGTGAGATTCCCGATTTCAGGTGCTAAGCGACCGGCAATCCCGAAGCCAGCAAGGTTAAGAGAGACGACGTGCTGGGCATGATGGTCACATTGAACTCCTGCCCACGAGCATGGAGACGGAGAGGCATGCTGCCATTGCCAGCTGGAGTTTATGGAAGGAGGCACCCATGTCCACTTCCTCAAGAGTGAAAGCAGAGTCTCCCCTTCAGAGTTCAGTGCAGAAACAGCATGCAACAAGCAATACAACAAGAGAAGATCCCTCATCGTACCCATTCACCCACTCCCCTTACACGATTAGAATACAAGAATAATGACTTACAAGAGAGAAGGCTAAGTCCAAGGCCATTGCAATGGGAAAAAAGTGGTGTTTTGTGGTATGAAAGAGAGTGGAATGAGATGCAATGTTCTCGAGTGTGTGAAGTGTGAACAGAGAAAGAAAGGAGGTTGCTCAAGAAGGTGACACTGCACTGCATTAATTTTATTGTAATGTTATGCGGTACAGATGTAGAAACGCATTGAAAATGATGGTTGGCTGTTGCATCCGTTATTCCCATGCCTTTTTCTACTTTCTCAATAAGATACATTAGCAGGTGGGCTAATGACTCTCTTGGGACCAGAGATTGCCACGGTGCTCTTGCCTCTGCTTTTATTTTATCTTAATCCTATTGCACTCATTTCCACGTCTGAACGCAACTCCAAAATTACCACCTCTCATGTGAACTGAAATACTTAATGTTATTGTACGTCGGACATGCCATATACCCTTGCCTAGATTTTTTTAGTAGTTTATGTTACCATTTATCATTTTAAGCTTATATTGTTACAATAATTCTGACTTTATAAATATTTAAATCGAATTGTAGTTGCTGTTGGGTTGTTCTTTAAGGTCAGAGAGTCTGAAGTCTGAACTGTGAAGTGTGAACCTTTGTTTCTGATTATAGGAGAATTTTAAGGTACAGATCACAAAAGGACAAAATCCATACAGATTTTAAAGATTTTTGCTTAAACTACACTTTTTATAAAATCACACTTTTAAAAAGCGTAACAAAGAAAAGCGTCATCTAATGGAAAAAAGTAAATTAGAGGATTTAAGAGAAGAAATAATTAAGTTATCAAAATTAATAGATCAAAAATTAATGATTTTAACTAATATCAATTGTAATGACACCGAATTCTTAAAATCAATACAAAATGATTTTTCTCAAAATCTTTATTTTACTATAAGTTTTATTGAAGGACTTCAAAAACCTGAAAAAACTTATATTTCACATGGGGTTTCTAAAAAATGTTATCATGGAGACAATTATCCCCATCTTCATCATACTTTTAATCCACAATTAAATTCTATAATAGATATGCTTGAAGAAATATTAGTTTGTCTAAAATTTCAGAAAAATAAAGAAAAAGAAGAGCCTAATATAATAAATAAAATTGAACAGATTCTTGATAAACATTTTCAAAAAGAAATTCCTAAAAAAGAAGAAGTCCAAAATAAAATCGATACGACAAATCTAAAGATTAGACCACCCCTAAAACTATGAATATTGATGAAAAATTAGAAGAAGTTACAATGCTTTTTAAACAATTAAAAATGGCTCAAGAAGACAATTTTATGGAACAAGGTTTTCAGATTAAAGAAGAACCAGAATTTTCTGAAAGAGAAGAATACGTTTTAGACTATTCAAGTGATGAAGAACCAGTACATCCAGTACAAGTAAAAGATGAAGCTGGAACATCTGGGAATAATAATCAAAACCAATTTAAATGGGAAACAGGTTTTGAAAATTATGCCTTCAAAAAAGGTTTTATAAGCAAAAATTCGAAATATACTAAAATACCATCTAAATACGTTCCTAAAATTCAAGAACTAGAAGGAGAAAAAATGCTTGATCTAGATTGCAAAAAGAACGAAAAAGAAATTTTCGAAGATTGGATGAACTCTTTTCTATTAGAAGCCTATACAAACCCAAAATTAAATGAATTATCTGAAATGGATATCTGGAATTTCATAGGATTCCACACAAAAGGAACTATAAGAAACTATATGTTATCAGTAGATAATAAAATAATAGAAGAATTAGCTGAAAAAACAACAGCTTATGACAAAATAGCACACATAATGAGGGTTCTATACAAAGAATTCTTTGGAAAAAATGTCATAAATCATAGAAAAGAAATTTCTGAAAAAGAGTATTTAGAGGCAAAAAATCATTTGGCCAATATTCAGATATTCGATCTTTGCTATATAGAATCCTATATTTGTGAATATAGAATATATTATTATAAATTAAAAGAAGAAGATAAAAATCATTATCTTAGCATGTATATCACAAAACTTCCATATCCTGCTAATGAAATTATTATGGGAAGATTTATAAGAGAAATAAATAATAAAACAATTGAAAATAATTTCGGTGAAGCAACATTTGCTATAAGAGAGGAAATAAAAGAGCGCTGTATGCAAGAAGCTACTCAGAAAAGATTTAATAATATAATTAGAATTTGTTGTCAAGATAATGAAGAAATTCCTCAAAAATATGGTTCTAATAAAAATATTCGGAAATACCATCCTTATAAAAATATCAAAAGAAAAAGAAAATATCACTTTAGAAAAAGAAAATATTATCCAAATTGGAGAAAAAAGAGATATTTTAGGGAAAGAAGTATCAATAAAAAACAAAAGAACTATTGTCCAAATAAAAAAGAAAACTGTAAATGTTGGTATTGTCAAGAAGAAGGACATTATGCAAATGAATGTCCAAAAAAGAAGGATAAAAAAGACCTAACTAAACAACTGGAAGTTGCAAAAACTTGTTTTATGGAACCTCTAGAAGAATCTGATGATGAATTAAAATATATTTTTGAATATGTCTCAGAAACAGACTCAGAAACAAACTCAGGAACTGAGTAATAGCGCTACGTTTATTACTGTAAAAATTACAGAAAAATTTATTAATGCCTTCATAGACACAGGGGCAACAAAATGTTTTGCAAGTTCAAATATAAGACTTAACTGGAAAAAGTTAGAAAATCCACTAAGAATTAGAATAGCCGATAAATCTATACACAAAATTAATTTAAAGGCAGAAATGGTTGAAATCTTCATTCAAAATTACAGATTCATTGTTCCATCTATATATAAATTAGAATCTGGAATAGATTTAATTATAGGGAATAATTTCCTAAAACTATATCACCCTTTCATCCAAGAATTAACATATATAGTTCTAAAAGCCCCATATGATTCCTCTCTAAATCAAAGGGCAAAATTAATAAAAATCCCAACTACTACTATAAACGAAATTTTAAAATTCAAAATATTTTCAATTTTAGAAGAATGTTATTTGAACCTATATTTCCAGATAAAAACCCCAAAAAATGACCTTGAAATCAAAATAGAAGAACTTTTAAATGAAGTTTGTGCTGAAAATCCTTTAGATATTAAAAATACAAACAGAGAATTAATAAGCATTAAGCTAAAAGTTCCTACAAGGGAAATAAATGTTTCAAATAGAATTCCCTATTCAGCTAGAGATAAGGAAGAATTTTCATCTTAATGTAAGGAACTTTTGAATAAATGAATTATAAGACTAAGTAAAAGCCCTCATGCGGCCCCAGCCTTCTATGTTGAAAACAATAACGAAATTAAAAGAGGAAAACGAAGAATGGTTATTAATTATAAAAAAATGAATGAAGCAACCATAGGTGATGCTCATAAGCTCCCAAGAAAGGATTCCATTCTAGAGAAGATCAAAGGAGCAACTTGGTTTTCATCGCTAGATGCAAAATCAGGATATTGGCAACTTCGTTTAGACGAAGAAACAAAGAAATTAACTGCTTTTACTTGTCCAACAAAAGAATCAACAGGAGTATTACTCTACGAATGGAATGTCTTACCATTTGGACTAAAACAAGCTCCAGGTATTTATCAGAGATTTATGGAAGAAAATTTAAAAGATTTAAATGAATTTGTTCTAGTTTACATTGACGATATACTAATCTTTACAAAACAAGATAAAGAAGATCATCTTCAAAAATTACTAATTGTCCTAGAAAGATGTAAGGAAAAAGGTTTAGTCCTTAGTAAAAAGAAAGCTAAACTAGCAAAACAAGAAATAGAATTCCTCGGATTAATTCTATCTACTGAAGGGAAGTTAAAACTTCAACCAAATGTTTTAGAAAAAGTAAATTTATTTCCTGATAAAATGGAAGATAGAAAACAATTACAAAGATTTTTAGGATGCATAAATTATATTTCTGATCAAGGATTTTTAAAGAATATAACAGACTATACTAAAAACTTATTTTCAAAAATAAGTATAAAAAAGATTTGGAAATGGGAAGAGAAGGATAGCATGCAGATTCAAAAAATTAAAGAACTCTGTAAAAATCTTCCAGAACTTTATATTCCAGAAGAAGATGACTATTTAATAGTAGAAACAGATGCTTCAGACAAAACCTGGTCAGGCTGTCTAAAAGCTAAAAAAGCTGAAAAAAGCTTGAACAAAGAAAAAGAATCACTAGATTCTAAACATTCCTCAAAGGAATTACTATGCAGATATATTTCTGGAACATTTACACCAACAGAACAGAGGTATACTACCCATGAAAAAGAAACTCTAGCAGCAATAAAAACTATTAAGAAATGGAGGATTGATCTACTTCCCAAGGAATTTACATTACGAACAGATTCAAGTTATTTAACAGGTTTTATTAGATATAATTTACAAGCTGATTATAATCAGGGTCGTCTGGTAAGATGGCAAATGTTTTTATTACAATACCCGATAAAGATCGAGTACATTAAAGGAAATAAAAATATTATTGCAGATACATTGACAAGAGAATGGAGTTCATTGTCAACACAATGAATCAAGAAATCCAGAAGCTTGAACAAGAGCTTGATAGGTGCAACCACTGTCAGCAGCTAAGAGCTCAAATTCAATCCATCAAGAAAGCCATGGAAGCCATGAAAGTAACCCAACAAGCAACATTACCCACTCCAATACCAATGCTGACAACACCATCAGAATTCAGCCAGCTAAGCGTGGTGGACCAGCCACAAAACTCACAAAACCCAAAACCAAAACTAATTTTTTCTGAAAAAATCCCTGAAAATAAAACTCTGGCAAAAATAGTTAAAAAATCAACCCAGGACAAAAAATATTATGTCATCTATAATGGCCCAATGAAAGGAGTCTACGACGATTGGGCAAAAGCAGCCCCATTCACTCACCAGCCCAAAACTATCCACAAAGGAGGATTCTTGACAATAGAAGAAGCAAAAGAATCTCTCAGAGAATATGAAGTGCTCCACCCAGAGCAAATTCTAAGAAGAGCTGACAAAGCTCCAGCCCAAATCCAAAAGACTCCAGTCCAAGTTCGAACAGGAATGTTGAAAAATATTCCCACAAAGGCCGAAATAAATGACAAGAAAAGGGTCTGCAGATCAAACTGTAGAGAAACCCTTAATCTAGTTCTAAACTGGACTTTGGACAAAAGAGCAATATTGGGATATTATCCCATTAACAAAGAACAGCTAACAAAGCTGGTAATCTTCCCAGAGGCTTCACCCTCTGATACATATCAGTTTTTCCAATATGGATTAATTGATACAATCCTAATTTTTGACAATTTAAATATTATTAAAGAATTTCCTGCAGGTTTTATAGATGCAGTGAAAAAATTTAAAACTATGATTGATGCAAGAGAACCAAGGGATATATCCCTAAAATTTACAAGTAGTCAGCCAATTTTCAATGAAGAAGGAGAATGTTTGATCCCAGCATTTCAAGTAGTTTTCATGTCAGTCTTCCCAGGAGACTTTCAACCAATAGAACAAGTTCAAGACCTATCAATTTATAGCGACGAAGGAAGATTGGCTAGCACATTGGCAAGAGTCTTCGAGAGAGCCCAAAAAATAAACAAAGAATCCAGAACAAGAATAAACTACAAAAGTAGAAACACTCTAATTGTTTCTAGTAAGAAAAACCAAATTGAATCAAGAGAGATGAGACTCCTAGTGGATTTTGAATCAGCATTTTACAACTTTTTTGGATTACTGGAAAAGCTTCCTGACGGGATAAGGAGGAATCTATGCCATTTACTAAAAGACAAAGAAGACCATAGGTGCCAGCTATGCACCTCAGAAATGTCTGAAGAAAGCAACAATGCTGAAGGCCCCACCCACGTAGGAAAAGAAGAAGATGAGACATCTGAGTCATCCATCAACATTATTGTTGAATGACGTAAGAGCTTACGTCACAAAAGCACCAATAATGTAGTTGGTGCAAGCTAAGTGCTCAGTGACGCATGCAATGACGTCACAAGAAGGGTAAGGATGGGATTTGTCCATCAGACCCAACCATTATAAATAGAGTGCTAAATCATTTGTTAGAATCATCAGAAATCAGAAAGCAGGAAGCTTAGAGTACTCGCAAGCCAGGAGGGCAAAGAGGAAGTAGCTGAGGCGATTCTGGAGTCTGATCCATTAGAAAAATAATTCTAAGAAACTCCCCTCTGGAGTTAATTTGTAGAATCTCCCCTCTGGAGAAAAACACCTATTGTAAAATAACACTAAATAAAAGTTCATCTCCAGAAAGGTACATCTTCATCTCAATCTCTTTATATTATGAATTACTTAGAAGATTTGGAAATAACTGAAGAATCTGATTATTATAAAATAACTGCTTTACTTGATAATGAAAAACAAGCTATTTTAAAATCAGAATTAGATCTCAAGGCAAATGAGAATTTTAAACAAAGCTTTTTAAAAGAAATTTTTAATAGAAAGAACATAATATATTATGGAAAAATGCAGTTTGAAGCACCTGTAAAAATAGAATCTGCTAATGGAGAACTTGAAATAGCTCTAATAGATGAAGAACAAATAAACGAACAAATAAAGAAAATTAAAGATCAACAAAAAAGATCTAAGATCGGATGGATTCATATTAGTACTATCCAAGTTTTAGTAAAATCAACATATATGAAAGGAATTAATTCACCAATAAGTTTAGCAATTTGTGATAAAAGAATTAGTGATCCCACAGATCAAATAATCGGAATTATTCATGGAAATTTGGCAAATGTAAATGTTAAATTTAATACCCATATTGGATATGCTATCCCCTTATCAACAAAGAATTTTGATAGATCCATAAGCCTAGCTTATAAGTTTCATAGACAAAATTTAATGGAACAAAATGACGAACCTTTTTCAATTACATATGCAATAAACTATGCATTAACCAATAGTCATCATAGTATAGAATTCAAAAACAAAGAAGGAATTTATATTGATGATTTATTCCAGAAGGTTGTTAAAACTGAAACACCAAGGCGCAAACCTATTGAAAAACCAGTTTTATTATTAAGGGAACCATCAAGAAAATCGTGTTCCTCTAGTTTTCGAATAAGAGAATCTAAAATTAATAATCCTTTAAGCTTATCCCATTTAAAAGACGATGAAAAAGATTCTGAAATAAAAGATTTGACAAAAAAGATTGAAACACTAAATGAAACCTTAAAAAACAAGCTATGACAATAAATAAAGAAGAAATATATGTGTCTTATCAAAATAAGAAACAAGAACTCTTTGAAAGAAAAGATCATTTAAGATATTTAAGGTTTTCTGAAATAAATCAAAGAGCTTTCGAAGCTTTAGTATTATCTTATAATAATCTGAAAAAAGAAGTTGAAGAATTAGAAAAAATAATAGAATCTTTAGAAAATAACAATGAAGCTATGGCAGAAGATGCGGAAATTTTGATATGAAAGATTTTCAAAAAAATCTTATTTCTTTAAAAGCAACCAAAAGAAATATGAAAACAAGGATAATGGCTATAGCTATAAAAATAAGAAATCTGGCAACTGAATCCTCAGATTTAGAAGCAGAAATCAAAAAGGTAAATAGGAAGATAATTAGAACAAGAAAATTAATACAACGTTTTAAAACTAAAAAATCAGTCAAAAGTCTAAAAGAGAATATTAAGAATAAACAAATTTATCGTGCTCGTAGACTGCACTATCTCCACATACAAAATATGATTGCATTACAAGCTGTTGAATCAAGAATACATGTTCAAAATATTCAAGTAATGCAACCTCTACAGGTTGAACCCCTAGAACAAGTACAAATTGAATCTGAACAAGAATTACAAGTTCCTTTATCACCTTTACAAAATCCTATAATCTAAGAAGCATATAAAATGCCTGGTTTAGCAAATCAAACACTACAAGAATTAAAAAATGATTTAGATTTTCAGAAAAGTCAAAAAAGATATTATGAAGTAAGATTACAGAATAGTAACGTTTACACAAGAAATAGAGAAGAAGTAGAACAATTCTGTAAAAATTGTATAGAATGCATATCAAGAGAAATAGAAAAGTTGTTAAAAGAAATAGAGAATTTTAATAGTGCAAACCCAACCCAAGAAAAATATTTCAAAAGCTTGCATTAAGAAAAATTGGTATCAGAGCCAAAGTAACGATTCAAAAGCAACATTTTCCACTTAAACAACGCTTTTTAATAACACGCTTTAAAACCACTAAAAGACAAAAATCTATAAATCTGTACAGAATAAAATTTGCACACTAGATGGACCCTGATTATATTATGGTGCTACCTTTGTCTCTCTTCCGTGAATTTACAATTAATCTGATAAATCACCACGAAAAATTTTTATAATCTGATTTGCCAACTTCTTTAGTTTGACGCTTCAGACAACATTTTACCAAACTTGGTCCCTACGGCTGTTAAAAAAAATAAAAAATATTCTAATGCATGCAATTTTGGATATTCTACAAGAAAAATAACATCTAAAAGTCTTCTATTTAACAAACATCCAAAAATTTATTATTTAAACATTCAAAACAATTTATTTAAATAAAAAATTTACCTTTTACGATTATATTATGTTTACATTAAAAATTAGCTATTAAATTAATTATTTATATAAATTATGTTTTAAAATAAAATATATATTAAAAATAAATTAAATAATATATATTTATATATAAATTAATTATCTATATTTTATATTTTAACATGTATTTTATATTGATATTTAATTTAATGACTAATTTTTTATGCAACTCTAATATTGTTGATAAAAATAATATTTCAAAAAAATTGGTTTATTAATAGTTGATTTTCTATAGCTGAAAAAAAGGAAAATGATTTCAAATACACTTTAGAAGTGGATACATGTATACATGCTCGGGCTCGCACACAAGTTCAAGGTTGAAGATCTTTGACTTTTATACTAACGTAGATTCTAGCAGAGGCGGATGCATGTACAAAACGCCAAAATTTACAATTCTTTTGCTAATATATAGATATAAATAATAGATGTACCTATTGTTTTAATTATTTGTCCCAATTCTTAAACATATTTTGAATTTGCTTTCATATTGAATTTTAAAATTGATCCGTTACTTGATAATTCGATTTTTATTATACATTATGAGTTATAATTCGACATTAATTATTATTCAACTTTTAGTTGTAACCGACATCTTCGTTACCGACTTAATGACCATTATTTTTATCTTAATGACCAAACAGTCATAACATCAACTCTATTCATTAATTTTATACCTATAAAAAGAACCTTCTATATCTAATTTTAGGGCCAATAAATAATAACTTCTATTTCATATCTTACATTCTATATTTATAGAATTATTATTATACACAAACATAATAAGTGTTCTTACCAGCTCAAGCCGAGGTATAGGTCGTCCCCTTAATAAGGTCGGCGGACTCCTAAGGCGCGATCCAAAACCTCGTCAACAAAGGAGGAGTGCGAGAGGTGGGTACCTGCAAAGGCACTCCGACGCTCAAGTCAGTAAGAGAATGTGTATGGAGATTTTTTCTTTTGAAAGATTGCTTACCTCCTCCCGTTCTTACTTTTCTTCTTATACTCGTTTATTGCTGATCGTTAGACCTAGGTCGTAACGCTTGGAGAGGGAATTTATTACTTGTCCGATATTATTGGGTGAGAATGAATGCCGATTATAGCAGATAATCGGTTATGGTAGTGGATACGTTACCGAGCTTATAACTCGTAACTGACTTTACTGGTCATATCAATAAGTTATATTTCATATCTTACATTCTATATTCATAGAATTATTATAAAGGGACAACACATGATATGTTCTATTTTCATGTCTTATATTCTATATTCATAGAATTATTATAAACACACAACACATGATAACTTCTATTTCATGTTTTATACATACTATATTCATAGAATCATTCTTATACATTTTAAACACTTACTGACTTGAACGTCGGAGTGTCTTTTGTAGGTACCCACTCCCTTGTTCGTTCCTTACCGACGTATAACTCATCTCGACAAGAAATTTGAAAACATTTATCGACGGACAAACTATACACCGATCAATCTCCACAAAAACAATTGGGGCTCACCGTGGGACCGATAAACTAATTTCCTACTCCATCGAATAGATTCAAAGAATTTGAATTATATTCAAATATTTAAATCAATTTTCAAATAACATTTATATATTTTAGCAATTTATGTATTCTATTTTTTTTTATTTCTCAACCTTTATTCAAAACTCAGTTTCACAAGGACATATAACATTTATTGAGAATTTTACAAACAATTCATTTAGAATAATAAAATGACTATTGATACTAATCTTTAATTTCTTATACTTTCTATCAATAATTCAAATTCTAAAAATATGCAATTTAAACTCCTAAAATTTTAAATAAATCAATGTATGTCACCTATAATTTTTTTTAATTTCATGTTCTTTAATTACTTGCCATGTTCTATCTTTTTTATTCTTGACCAAAAGCAGAAAGAATACAAAACCTGCTATATAATCACTTATAATTTTGTTTTCATCTCTTGAGATTATCTACTACATAATAGCCTCATCTCTTACGTTTTTCTTATCTATTGTCACGAGAGTGTTGATAAAACATTTCTCTATATATCATTGTCATTTTAAATCCAAACATACCCTGATTCATTCTTTGCATTAGCTATTCTTATCCATGTATCACACTTGTTGAACATGTTTTGTTTTCTATACTCCAAAATCAAAGCCTACAAATCTATAAAAAAAATTAAAAAGTGATTCTTAAAGTTTGATAAACTACAACATCAAATCAAAAGTATTTTTAATTTCAATTTATATATGAATTCATTCCTCACACATGAACAAATTCTAAACATATCATTATGGCATTATAATTTTCATACCACCATGCTAATTTTTTTCATGAATTATATTTATTTATTTATTTATTTTTATTACTATCTACACAATTAGATGAGTTCAAGTCTCGAATGTAATTGAATTCTTTCAAAACTTATAACGAAAATTTTCAATAATACTATTTCAATCTTTATTATTTATTTTATTATCAATATTTTATTTTTTTTCTTACAACATTTATAAATTTAAATGTATTTTGCATGAATTTAAATTTAAAATTGAATTGTTTAAAAATAATTTTAATAGCTCTATGTCATTTGATTGATTATATATTTTTTATTCTTTAGCAATATATACCTGTTGCACTATTTATTTTATTAAATTTTATGTTACTATTGATTTAATACAAAAAGTTAAATAAAAATACATGCAAACATTCAAAATTTACTATTATTATACGAGGAATATCCCTCGTCATACTGTAACTGCTAAAAATATTATACTAAATGTATCATTCAATGACTCTTATTTTATTGCTTTATTATCAAATTAAAGCATATCTTACAAAACAAAATTCAGATATTCATACATGTATGACATTCATATATGTCGTCTTCTTCTCTATAATTATCAACTTTTAAGGTATATTTTTTCTACTCTGAACTCTTTTATTTGTTCAATATATATTATTCACTATATGTTGCGACTTTGTGCATATTCATTTTCTTAATTTATCTTATTCGTATCAGACCTTCACTATAAATTGTAAATATTCAATAACTAATTACTTTGAGCGAGAAATTCATCAATAAGTTGTTGTGAGTCGAAAAAAATTCTCAAGATAATTAACCATTATATTCTCAAATCATACAATCGATTCTGTCAATGGATATCTATTTCTGAACTTTTTAATTCATATACAATCAAATGCTAAAATTATTTTTAAGCGGAAAAGTATCCCCCACACAACTATCTTGATTGAATGACTTTTATCACTCAATTATTCTTTGAATAAGTGCCGACATAATAGCCTGACTAAGTTTGGGGGCTCACCATATCATTATTCACTTATCTTTTAACCGAATTATAACTCATTTTATTTTCTAAGCTTAGCCTGGATCATATGATCGACAGACAAAATTTGGGGGCTGTGGTCCGTCACCTTATAACTCGGTCTTTATTGTGCATTATGAGTTATAACTCGGCGTTAACTATCATTCATTCTTTGCTTGTAACCGACACCTTCATTACTAACTTAATGACCATTATTTTTATCTTAATGACCAAATAGTCATAACATCAACTCTATCCATCAATTTTATGCCTATAAAAAGAACCTTCTATATCTAATCTCAAGGACAATAGATAATAACTTCTATTTCATGTCTTACATTCTATATTTATAGAATTATTATTATACACAAACATATGATAAGTTCTATTTCATATCTTACATTCTATATTCATAGAATTATTATAAAGGGACAATACATGATAAGTTCTATTTTCATGTCTATCTTACATTCTATATTCATAGAATTATTATAAACACACAACACATGATAACTTCTATTTAATGTCTTACATTATATATTCATAGAATTATTCTTATACCTTTTAAATACTTACTAACTTGAACGTCGGAGTGTCTTTTGCAGGTACCCACCTCCTTGTTTTTTTCTTACCAACGTGTAACTCATCTCGACGAAATAAAAATTTGAAAACATTCATCAATAATAGACGAGCTATATATCGGTCAATCTCTACAAGAATAAAAATATTATTGTTTAGATAAATTTTAGTATTTCATTTTGTCATTTAGCTATTTATCTTTAACAAAAAATATAATGATAATTTTTTTAGTGTCTTAAAAATAAAAATACAGTGATCTTATCTTATTTATTTATTATCTAAACAAATGTATTATTTTAATTAACATTGATATGATAAAAAAATGAAAGTTAAATATATTATCTTCAAATTCAAATGAGATACAAAGAATTTAATGATACGAAATATTATCTTTAATATTATACTAAATATGATAAATGCAATATACTATTATTGGCCTTATATAAATAGTATTAAATTTAGTTAATATTTTTATAATGCAAAAAATAAAGACAATAATTATAAATTTCTTTTTAATCATCCTGCATTGCATTAGTTATTATTTTCATATATTAAATTATACTTTTTAAATTAATATATATAATTATGCTAGATTATATATATATATAAAAGGATAAATTAAAGGTCCCTTGTAACATATTTTTTATTATTAAATAAAATGAGATGAAATTTTTATAACAAAAGTTACATCACTGATTTAAGCAAAATTTTTCCAATTTCAATTCTCCCTCCCCTCCCAAAATTGATTTAAGCAATGAATGATGTAATTATATGCTGCAATTTAACATTAAATTTCATCAGCTTCACGTTTCACTATACTATCCATTGAGTTGATAATTAGGATAATAAGATAAAATTGACATTATTGTTGTGATTCACACACTACTCTCTGCTAATAATATGATGAGTCTTAACTAAAGTAACTTATCACAAGATCACATATATTAAGATTTTGATGTGAAAGGATGAACTAATTAAATAGTCCAATGATGGGATAACTTACATCATTATTAATTTTAAATTTTTTAATAATTTTTATAATTTATAAAAAAAAATAGATCATGATTAATTAATTAAATTAACAAAGTTTAGGTTAGATTAAGAGTTAAAATTAATTATAATAAATTAATTAATTTTATTTCAGTCAAAGGTAATTTACTTTCTAATTTAGAGAAGATCGTATAGAATTCATCACACATATATATATATGTGTGTGTATAAGCACATATATATTAATTTTTGCCCCATGATTAAAACTTCTGGATTCTTTGCTGAATTTCTATGTAAATAAATAGGAAAGAAAGAAAGAGAAGAAAGAAGCAAGTTAAATCTTCAATCAAAAGAATGGAAGTAAAATCTAGCTAGAAGCAAAGGTATATGGAGAAACTAAACTTGTCGCATAAACAAGGGGCCGGGGAAGAAGTGCATGCATGCAGGCGTGCACATTATTGTATTATACACACAAGTAGTAAGTGTTGGCTAGGAGAACTAAAGTTTGAGAAAAACAAACTCCTCGATAGCAGAAACGGAGCCGATGTTTTCAAGAGCAACTTTGTTTGGTTCTTCATCGACGCCAATGGCCATGATAGCCATCTTCCCACGGGAAGTCCTTCCAACGCTCATGAAGCTAACATTGACATTGTGGTCAGCCAGTATGTTTCCGACGCGACCAATCATCCCTGGCTGATCGATCTGGCGGCAAAGGATGAGGTTCCCTTCCAAGCTCACATCCACACCGAAGGACCCAACGCACGTAAGGTGCGGCATCCCATCCTTCACTTTCCCCTCGATGCTGATCTCACCGTTTACCTTCACAGCGCTCGCAAATTTGGACTCGACATTCGAGATCTGAACCTGAATGGAATCCAGGGGCAGCTCCGGCGATGAGTCAACCACTATCCTCTCCTCGCTTATGCGGAGCCCCTTCTCCTTGGCGGTGAAGTCCGCATTCACAATGTTGACAATTGAATTTGATATGGGCTCGATGATGCCCTTTGTGATCATGGCTCTGAGGAGTCTGGTGTCCAGGTCATCGTGTCCTCTCGCTGATCGGTACACCACCTTCACGGCCTTGATGCCTTTCCCTCCGGACACCAACTGCACCGCAAGTCTCCCAAGCTTCTCAGCTAGCAATACGTATGGTGCCAGCTCTGACACCACCTCAGGAGCAACCATGGGAGCATTCACTGCAGTTGCCGACAGCTCCCCCCTCAGTGCTCCAACAACAGCCTCTGCTATCTCGATTGCCACACCCTCCTGTGCCTCTTTTGTGCTGGCTCCCAGATGAGGCGTCACCGTTACGTTCTCGTGTTTCACTAGCTTGCTATCTTTTGGTGGGGGCTCCTCCGCGAAGACGTCGAGTGCCGCCTGGGCAACTGTTCCGGCGTCAAGGGCTTTGACCAGGGCATCTTCATCGATTACACCACCTCTAGCAACATTGATGATGCGGACTCCTTTCTTCATCTTTGCAAAAGTGGCGTCGTTGAAGATCTTCTTAGTAGTTGCGGTAAGCGGCATGTGCAGAGAGATGAAGTCTGCGGCGGCGATGGCATTCTCAAATGACACCAATTCCACCCCAACAGCACGGGCCCTGTCTGCCGGGGCATAAGGATCATGTGCAATCACATTCATTCCCAACCCTTTCGCTCGCCTCGCCACCTCAGACCCAACTTTTCCAAACCCCATCACTGCTAACGTCTTCCCAACCATCGATACTCCCACATACTTGTTTCTTTGCCATTTCCCTGCACATGCACCACATAAACATACCTATGCATATTTGCATGATTATGAACAACAATAGAAGGTAAAGCAACAGAATGGATAGATGGATACCGGCTTTGATGGAGGCGTCGGCTTGGGCAACGTTCCTTGCCATGGCAGCAAGGAGAGCAATGCCATGCTCAGCAGCTGCAATGGTGTTGGCGGTGGGGGCGTTGACTACAAGGCAGCCGTATTCGGTTGCAGCTTGAAGATCGACATTGTCAATGCCGACACCTGCTCTGCCGACAACCTTCAGCCTTCCTTTGGAAGCTTCGAAGACCTGCCTGGTCACCTTGGTGGCGCTCCTCACTATCAGCGCATCACACGACGAGATCTTGTTGCACAGCTGCTCCGGTGACAGGTCGTATGCGCACTCCACCTCCCCGACCTCACGTAGCAGTTGCAGCCCCGCCTCTCCTAGCTTCTCCGACACCAATATGGTGGGTTTTGAACCATGAGGGGACAGATCCTTGCTGCTTGTTGTGGACGAAGATTTCGAGTCCGCCGTCTTCAACACACTGGTGACGTTCACCACCGAGGCACACGCGCGCTGGCAATAACAAGAAGCGCAACGAGAACCAGATAATGATGAGACTCTCAGGAAGGGGTTTTTGGTGGTTAATGAGGCAAGCGATGTTGATGCTGATCTCGTACTCGAAGGAAACACGGCTTTGGTGTACGTAGACGACGCCATTGATTGAAACATTATACAATTTTACAGACTTTTCTTTTTCTTCTCTTGCTGATCTCTCCACTTTTGAGGGCCTTTTTCATTATATATACAACTTTGACTTCATTTCCAAAGCCGTTAATTTATCACTGGCTATAAATAATTCTTATAAACCAATCGACTGCGGAGGAGCTTATAAACCATTAATTTCAATTCCTAATATTATACAAGTGAAATTTCATTTCAGGTCACAATTCATTTTTCCATTACATTTAATGAGAGGTTGCCATGGAGACCGAACCACATCCGAAGAAAACCACAGAAAAAATATGTTCTTTGCCTCTTCTGCATTTTGCTTTTGACATATATATTAAAAAAAAAAAAACCATACATTTCTTTTGTTATTAAATAACTATAAAATACTGGTAATACAATCCTTATAGAAAACAACAAAATTTATATATACATCTAAGATCAACAAAATATCAATAAGTACACTTCTGTAAAGTACAAGTAATCAACAAAAAAAATATGAAAATCACACAATTAAAATTTCTAAAATGAGTTTTGATCCGTCACCTTATAACTCAGTCTTTATTATGCATTATGAGTTATAACTCGGTGTTAACTATCATTCATTCTTTTGTTTGTAACTGACACCTTCATTACCGACTTAATGACCATCATTTCTATCTTAATGACCAAACGGTCATAACATCAATTTTATGCCTATAAAAAGAACCTTCTATATCTAATCTCAATACTACATTCTATATTCATAGAATTATTATAAAACGAATACATTCTATATTCATAGAATTATTATAAACACAACATAACACATGATAACTTTCATTTCATGTCTTACATTCTATATTCATAGAATTATTATATACCTCTTAAACACTTACTGACTTGAGCGTCGGAGTGTCTTTTGCAGGTACCCACCCCCTTGTTCTCTCTTTGCCGACGTATAACTCATCCCGACGAGAAGTTTGAAGACATTCATTGACGGACGAGCTATACACCGGCTAAATTCAGCAAGAACAATTGGCGCCGTCTGTGGGGACGAGTAAAATCATTCCCACTCCCCTTAGGTTCATAAAACTTGATTTACATTCAAATTTTTGAACCAATCTCAACAATCTTATTTAAGATTTTAATACCTCTTATCAAATTTTAATCTATCATAACTTTTTATAAAGTATTTACTTTATACATTCAAATTGCTTCATTTTTACGTATCATAATATTCCACATCTCATAATCGATTAATGAACCAATCCGAGAATAAACTCGGCTTTCAATCAATCTGAAACGAACTCGGTTTTCAATCAATCCGAGCACAAATTCACTTATCAAATTTGCTTATTTTTTTTTCAAAGTTCTCTATTTACACAAGTAAAATTATATATTTTATTCAACATACTTTTATATTTATACTTTGAGTAACTAATACTTACTGATTTATTAGTTATATTCAAACCTCACTATATGTTCTATACAATAATGACATATAACAACCATGTCAATTGCATTTTTATTTCTTATGTATTATATTTTTACTGCTTAATGATTTCATTTATACAATTAAATGACAGTAATGATGAGTTTAAATATTAAAATTGGATTCCATCAAAAATTAATTATATATCAATTGTATATAACTGTTACACTATTCATTTTATACTATTAAATTTTATGTTACTATTTGTTTAATGTAGAAAATTAAACAGGCAATTTACTATTATTACACGAGGAATATCCCTCGTCATACTGTAACTGCTAGAAACATTATACTAAATGTATAATTCATCGATAACTGTTATCTTACTGCTTTATTATCAAATTAAAGCATGTCCTACAAAATAAAATTCAGATATTCACATTTGGCATGTATGACATTCATATATGTCGTCTTCTTCTCTACAATTATCAACTTTCAAGGTATATTTTTTTTTTACTTTGAACTATTTTACTTTTACAATATATATTACTCAATATATGTTGCGACTTTATACCTATTCATTTTCTCAATTTATCTTATTCATGTCAGACCTTCACTGTAAATTGTAAATATTCAATAACTAATTGCTTTGAGAGAGAAATTTATCAAGAAGTTGTTGTGGGTCGGAAAAATTCCCAAGACAATTAACCACTATATCCTCGAATCATACAATCGATTCCGTCAATGGATATCTATCTCTGAACTTTTCAGTTCACATACAATCAAATGCTAAAATTGTTCTTAAGCGGAAAAGTATCCCCCACACAACTATCTTGATTGAATGACTCTTATCATTCAATTATTTTTTGAATAAGTGCCGACATAATAACCCGACTAAGCTTGGGGGCTCACCATATCATTATTCACTCATCTTTTAATCGAGTTATAACTCATTTTATTTTCTAAGCTTAGCCTGGATCATATGATCGGCGGACAAAGCTTGGGGGCTGTGATCCGTCACCTTATAACTCAGTCTTTATTATGCATTATGAGTTATAACTTGGTGTTAACTATCATTCATTCTTTTGTTTGTAACTGACACCTTCATTACCGACTTAATGACCATCATTTCTATCTTAATGACCAAACGGTCATAACATCAATTTTATGCCCATAAAAAGAACCTTCTATATCTAATCTCAATACTACATTCTATATTCATAGAATTATTATAAATAATACATTCTATATTCATAGAATTATTATAAAACGAATACATTCTATATTCATAGAATTATTATAAACACAACATAACACATGATAACTTTCATTTCATGTCTTACATTCTATATTCATAGAATTATTATATACCTCTTAAACACTTACTGACTTGAGCGTCGGAGTGTCTTTTGCAGGTACCCACCCCCTTGTTCTCTCTTTGCCGACGTATAACTCATTCCGACGAGAAGTTTGAAGACATTCATTGACGGACGAGCTATACACCGGCTAAATTCAGCAAGAACAAGTTTAATTAGAGAGCTAATTCATATGAGTCAGTGTTTTAAATTTTAAATACTAATCCTAGATCTTAAATTATATACTATAAATTTTAACTTTAAATAATCTTATATTCTCCAAAAAATAAAGGTTAAAAAATAATCTTACAATAAAAAAAGTTAACTAATGGTATCTATTTAAAAGTTGGTTTTTTGTGTTTTTTATTAAAATTTATATTGATTCAATATAATATTAGCTAATTTATATTATTTAACTTTTGTTTTCTAAACTTATATCCTATTATTTTATTGATTTTTACTGTAAACACTTATTTGTCAAAATGTCTCTATCTATGATAAGTGGAATCCTAATACTTTACCGTATAATAATTCATGTGAAATTCAATTTACTATTATCATATTGTTGGATTATGTATAAATGTGTCTGTGTGAAGATGTTCGGAAGTGGTAATAAATATATTTGATAATAAAGTTACGTTAAATAATTAATAATTTTTTTGAACAATATAAATAATAAATTTTAAAATTAATCTAATTTAAGTAAAATATACTGTATTCTTAAATTATTCACTTAAATCTTAATATTAGAATAATTATTTGTATATTTAATGAATTAAATATTTAATATATCTATTGTTCATATTGTTTAATATTTTTATTATCTATTTATATTTTTTTATAATTTTGATGTGAAAGTTAGTAAAAATTTAAATAGATTTATGTGAGAATTGAGTTTTAAAATATCTAAACTATTGAAAATATTATTTATAAAAAGAGGTGATGATTTGGTCATTATTTACAGAGATTTTTTTCTGAAGTTAGTGAGTGATTTTTTTTCTACTGAGTTTACATAGAATCAATTATTTTAGTGAGGATAATAACAAAGTAGTTGAATGGCAGCTCTTTTTTACTCCTCAAATCGAGTCGGACTCGAGTTATGACTTATGATACTTGTGCTCTAAATAAATTGGGCAGCTTAACCTGCCTGCCCTTTTGGGTGCTCTCCTCTAACTCTTGAAAATGGATTACCAAATGAATTAATCAATTCTTTAAAAATAAAGTAAATTTTCAAATTCCAAATTTAGTTTATTTTTTGGTCATTTAACAATCATATTTTATTTTTTTAAAAAAATAATACTGCACGACTAATAAATTTATTATTTTAGATTAATATTTAGCTAATAAATATATTTTTATATATAATATCTAAAGAATACAGTATGGTGTTGATTAGATTTTAAATATTAAATTTTAATACTTTTTTAACTAACGTGACAATTTTTTTTTAAATTTAATACTAAAATGTATCTCTTTAAAAACTAATTATCTGGATGTCATTCTTTTTATATTACTATAATAAATTATAATTAAAATTAAATATTAAATTAATTGCTACCTAAAAAAAATGACACTTAAATAATTAATTTCAAAAAGTGATATTTTAATAATAAATTTTAAGAAAAGTGATAGATTAATAAAAATAAATCAAATTTTAAACTCTAATCCTAATAATATAAACATACAATGTTAATCCAAAGTATATATGCATTAATAAAAATGGCTCAACCCCTAACATTTACTTTTCAAAATATCACTTAATTCATTTGGATCTCCGATTTTTGGTTTAGAGAAAAGGGAAATGCTACGGTGATAAAAACATATTCTTCATCAGCTGATGAAATTACGTAAAAGGCACAATTAAGTCATGCGTGTCTCTTATTTTCTGAGAAGAAAAGATAGCTTTCTGCAGGAGTTTGTCTTATATCATGTCTCCCTTTTATGGGATTAAATGAAGTTAATGATATTAATTTTTTTTAAGTTAATAACGACATTGTTATTATTTTAGTTAATTTTTTGGGTCTTTTTGGTGGATTGGCCAGTTTTTTTTGTTGTGATTTGGACATTGGGTATTATGACTAATATTTTTAATCACTAAAAAAATTAGGATTTTTGTATCACAAATTTAAGATTGAAACCCATTATGACTAAAAAAAGGAGATTGAATTCTTGGACCAACTGAAATCATAAAAATAATAACAATGATAATAAAATAGAAGAGAATGCTTACTATGATGGTTTTGAATTTAAAAAATTGAAATAAATAAATTAATAAAAATAAAAAATATAAATTAAATGATAAAAACTAATTTTAAAATTTTGTAATTCTACCATTTGTATATTATTAATTATTTATATTATTTTATTTTTCAACTTGTGTTGGTTCATTATTGTTATTATTCTTTAATATCTATCTATCATTTATGATTTTTTTATTAAAATAAATATTCTAAAAAAATTTAATTAGTTAAATTTTTGGTTAATAAGAATTTAATTAGTAATGAGCTATATCTTAAATGACATAGTCTCTCCATACTCAGCTAAGAAGTTGTAGGTTTGAGTTTCCTTATTTTCGATAAAAAAAGAAAAAAATTTGATTGGTATTTAAAAATTATCATTATTATTTTATATTTTCATTAAATGATAGAGGAGTGCATACTAATATTTTGTAATTAAAATTAATATTTTAATATAAATTTTTTAATATTATAAATTTTATATTTTGTTTCTTTTCAAAAGTTTTCGATCACACCTATTTCAAGTTAAGTTTCAAAGTAGTCCCTGAACTTACCTTCGAGTCTAAGTGCATGTTTGGGCGTCATTATTTTGTTAAAAAAAGATCTTTTTTCAATTAAAAAATATCTTTTTTTATCTTTTAACGTGTTTGGCAAATTTTTAGTAGTAAAAGTAAAAGCACTAGTAAAATAAAAAAAAGATCTTTTTTGAGAAGCTGTAATTTACATCTTTTTTTAAAAGATCTTTTTTCCTTAAAAAAAAGATGTTTTTCATGTAATAAATAAACAAAAAAGTACTTTTATATTGTTATACCCAAACATAATTGATAGATAAAAAGACCTTTTTACATGAGATATCCAAACATAAAATTACTTTTACTTCTGTATAAGATCTTTTAAAAAAAGATAACTCAAAAAAAGATCTTTTCTTAGAAGCTCACCCAAACAAGCCCTAAAAGTAATCTCTGAAATTAATAATCACTCAAATTTGTCTCTGAACTTGTACTCCGAAACTTATAGTAGTCCCTGAAATATTTTTCGTTCATCATAACTTTGAAACAACGTCATTTTGAACAAAAAAAAAAGAAGCCTAAAAAAACGTTCATCGTTTTATATTAAAAAAACACAACAACCCCCTTCTTCTTCTTCTTCAACTCTGTTCTTCTCTTCTTCTTCAACAAATCACAAAAATAAAAACCAATAACACAAAATATCACAAAAAAATTACCATTAATTAGAAAAGATCAATCAACTTAAATAGCAAGTATCAATCAATCTAAATAGCAACAAGCACAAAAAATAGCAACCACAAAAAATATAAATAATTACAAAATAGAAAATAACTAAAATTAACCATTGTTGTTATATTAAAACAGGATCAGCAGTAACAATCACCCAAATATTAAAGAACAATGATTGAATAACTAAAAAAATTAAAGAAAAAAATACCATGGCTGAGAGAGAGAACCGTGCCAGAAGAGAGAAGAGAAAAACCGAGCGAAAATGGAGGCAAGCGAACAATGGCAGCAGCGAAACGGAGGCCCACGAGAGGCGGCAACAGCAAAGATTGAGAAGAGCTCTTGTGAGTGTGAGATTATAGTTGAAAAGGAGGAGAAGGAGGGCATCAAATTATAAAGAAGAAGAGGAAGAGGAATGATATCAAGTTGGGGAAGTAGAAGGGGAAGGGTTGGAGGAGGAAAAGGGGTCGGATTGGGGATGAAGAAGGAAAAGGTAAAGGTTGGGAGAGGAAAAAGGGGTTGGGGATGGGGATAGAGAAGGAAACAGATTGAAAATTAGGAGGGGGTGGGGTTCTACTCTGTGCTTCTTTCTTTTTTCTTTTTTTTTTCTTTAATAAAATTGGGGGATTCTACGCCACTTTATTTTTTCTTTTTCTTTTTTTGTTTTTTTGTTTTTCTCAAAACGACGTCGTTTTAAGGTTTTGATAAATAGAAAATACTTCAGGGACTACTATGAGTCCTGGAATACAAGTTTACGAATGAATTTGAATAATTATTAACTTCAGAGATTACTTTGAGACTCGAGTGTAAGTTCAAGGACTACTTTGAGACTTAACTCCACCTATTTATAAATTGATGCCCTAGAACTCTTCACATTACACAAAGCACACCCTGATAATCACAACTATATTTTTTAATTTTGTATGATTGTTATTATTCTCACACCAAAATCTTAGTTTTTTTAGGATTGTTATTATTCTCACACCAAAGTTCTTGTTTTTTTTTTATTTTTTTTAGACATGGATAAAATCCAAAATCCAAATCTCCTCTTAAACTTTCCATCCCAAACTCATTCATTCTTCCCTCTCTACTACACATGTAGCATCCTCTCTCACCCAAAATTAGCCTCTCATAAAAAAAGAAAACATCGGCAATAAAGATGCATCTAAAGTCAGCAAGCTTTCTAAACATGGACGAGATTGCACAAAACACTGGTTCTAATACAACTTAATTTGATTTTGCTAATGAAAACAGTAGAGAAAGGATGCTGCATGTATAATAGAAAGGGAGGAATGAATGAGTTTAAGACAAAAAGTATAAGAGTAGATTTGAGTTTTGAATTTTATCCATGTCCAAAAAATAAAAAAATAAAAAAAACAAGAATTTTGGTGTGAAAATAATAACAATCATAAAAAATTAAGATTTTGGTGTGAGAATAATAACAAGTATAATATATATATATATATATATATATATATATATATATATATATATAATATATATATATATATATATATACTTATGATCATTAGGGTGTACCTTGTGTAATGTGAAGAGTTTGAGCATCGATCTATAGAAATAAGTGTGACCAAAAAATTTTGAGAAGAAGTAAAATATAAAATTTATAATATTAAAAAATTTATATTAAAATATTAATTTTAATTATAAAATATTAGTATCCATTCCTCTATTATTTAATGAAAATATAAAATAATAATGATCATTTATAAATACCAATCAAATTCTTATTAACCAAAAATTAAACAAATTAATTTTTTTTAGAATATTGATTTTAATAAAAAAATTCATAAATGATAGATAGATATTAAAAAATAATAACAATAATGGACCAATACAAGTTGAAAAATAAAATAATATAAATAATTAATAATATGCAAATGGTAGAATTACAAAACTTTAAAATTAGTTTTTATCATTTAATTTATATTTTTTGTTTTTATTAATTTATTTATTTCAATTTTTTAAATTCAATAGATAGTTTCAGTGGCTAAGAGAAGGGGGTTGAATCTTAGCCCCCTTTTTGCTTGATTACACTTTCTGGTCTTTGAAGAGACTTTTCTATTTTTGTCTCGTCCCTAGCCACGAGACTTTTTATTTTTGTCTCGTCACTTGGCACGAGATATTTTTGGTTTTTGCTCCTGGACAGTAGAAACAGAAATGGAGTAGGAGAGAATGAGAATTACACCCAGATATATCCTGGTTCAGCTGCTAAGTACAATGCAGCCTACATCCAGTCTCCATCACAACAATGATGGAATTTCACTAAAATCAACTTGATTACAAACTGTAAAGTGTGCTAACCCAACTTACAAGGGGATTCCCACAGAATCATGAAACACAACATAGACGTACAAAGGAACTCTAAGGACATCTATAGCTTTTCTTTTAATTTTGCACTCTCTGCCTTTTTCTGCTCTATGACTTTTTCATACAAACCTCACTTATTTGCCTTTTTTCCATGAGACTCAAGACATGACAAAATTAAACAGAAAAATTACAAAACAGAATATATTGAAGGAGAAGAAAATCTGTAAGCTTAGGTAGCTATGAGACTTCTGTGCCTTGCACTATCAAACTTTTCTTCCTTATTTCAAACCGTGACTGTTCACCCCTTTTATAGAGAAGAGAAGTCTTCACAGTTGAAACAAAACAAAGCTTAACTTATTTTCCTTCAAAAACAGAACCGGTTCGGCCATAGAGAGAGAAGAGGTAACTCATGCAAAACCCAACATGCAAATACCTATAGTTCTTCCTTGGTCATCACTCTTCATCAATCCGAGCGCTCCATCCTTGACTTGCTCTCCAAGATGAATTTCTGGCCCTTGATGCTTCATGATGATGATGACTTCATCTGCTTCAATCTCTGTCTCTTCCATCACTTCGCCACTCTAGCTACTTCCTGTGGTGGTTGAACAGAATCAAAAACAAGCCATGCGTCCAAGAATCTCCTCCTTGCTGGCCGAATCTTCTTCTTTCTTTTTGGGTATGAAGAGCTCGATATTACCTCACCAAATCTTACCATTTTTGGTGAAAATCTCAGCCACAACATACTTTTATTTTGTTATGTTTTCTTGCCATCATCATGATGATCTTGTAGTGTGATCTTCCTTCACTTCGGTAGCTCATTTTTGCTTCCATGGTTTCCTGGACAATGACCGAAAGAGAAGAAAGAGATGAGAGAGAAGAAGCAAATGGAAGAGTAGCAATTAAATGAAGTTAAACAAATTAAGTGGAGAAAGTTGCTTTTACTTCCCTTGCTTGAGTGTCGTGCAGCACAAAGCAAATCAATCATGTCACTCATACTCTCTCTCTCTCACTTATGTTTCCAATGCATGTATTAATTCTTCTAAATAAAACTTTGAGTTCCATCACATGCTTGGAGAAAGGATCCATTGAAGACATCAGACAAATGATAACATTTACTTTCCTGATGGATTTTGGATCAAGCATTGGATCTTAGCATAGATCTTGGGCTTGTAACAATAACAAAATCAATTTGGCCCATTATAACAACTAGGTTCAGCCACAAATTAATTTGGACATTCAAGGCTGAGCAAATAGTGAAACACTTGGGCTCATTAATTTTGTTTTGGCCCAAAATCAATTCAGCCATGCTCATCAATGTATTCTTACATTAAATCAAGGCTGAGTATAATTGGGCTTGTACCAAAATTTTATTTTCGGCCCAATCAAAATCTACATCACAAAATTATTAATAAACATATGTTAAATAAAATCAAATTAATAATTTTGTAATTACAAATTTTAATAATATTTATTCATCATTAAAATTAAATTGGAGTTTTCCAAATTCATCAAAAACCATCGTAGTAAACATTCTCTTCTATTTTATTATCATTGTTATTATTTTTATGATTTCAGTTAGTCCAAAAACTCAATCTCTTTCTTTTTGGTCGGGTTTCAACCTTAAATTTGTAACACCAAAATCCTAAATTTTCTGGTGATTAAAAATATTAGCTATAATACCCAATGTCCAAATCACAACAAAAAAACTGGCAAATCCATAAAAAAGACCCAAAGAATTAACTAAAATAATAACAATGTCATCATTAACTTAAAAAAAATTAAGTTGGGTTGGTCTAGTGGTTAGCTTACTAGTCCGCTTAAGCAAGTGTCGGGAGTTCGAATCCCGCCTTGTGCATGCAGCAACCCATTGGCCAGCGGCAAACCCTTAAATGGAGCTCAGTACCGCGGCGGATTAGTCCTTGACCTGTCGGGTTGGGGGATACCGTGGAAAACCAAAAAAAAAAACTTAAAAAAAATTAATGTCATTAACTTCATCTAATTCTACAAAAGGGAGACATGACATAAGACAAGCTCCTGCACCACTTTAAAAGCTATTTTTTTTTTGAGAGAATAAAAAACACGCATGACTTAATTGTGTCTTCCACGTAATTTCATCTGCTGATGAAAAATATGTTCTTTATCACGTAGCATTTGCCGAAAGAAAAATAAATTTGACTAAAGAATAATAATACAGTGCCATGTGCCATATTTTTATTGCTATATGTCATATTTAAAAAGCATTTTGGCTCCCCTGTTTCTGTTTTATCATAGCATCTATCACTATGTTACTGTATCTTGTCTTAATATCACTTTAAAGTTTAAATACATTGTAGATAAATTATTTTTTATTTTTCTAATCTATTATTGTCCAATTTAGATAATATTCTAATTTAACTTGAAATCAAGATATCTTGCTAAAGGAGTAAAGGTACGTGTTAAACGATCATAAATAAGGGATTTTAATTAAAAAAATTAAGTGCACGCTGGTTAGTATATTCAATATTTTGTAAATTAATAAATGAAAATAAGAAATATTAAAGAAAAACTGAAAATATAAATACAAACTTTGTTAAATGTTAATTGATAATTTAATATAACTTTTTTAATCATAGAAAAGAAAAGTAATGAGTATTGTGAAAGAAAGGTTTATAATTAGAGTAACAGAATAAAAAAAAATGAAGGAGTATAAATTAAAATCAAATAACACGTGTAATTATATATAATGTTTTTTTTAAGAAAAAATATAGGTAACTAACAACATTTTTGAATAATGTGTGAACAATGTAAATTAATAGAGTTAAAAAAGTAAATTAATCTTAAATTTAATTAATAACATTAAATTAAAGTATAGTATATTTTTATTTAATTGATAATTATTTATGTTATTTAAGATGGCCATTGTTTACCTATCACTCTTTTTTTTTTATCATGAATAATTGTAATTGTAATTAAACGAACATAGTTGAATTGAATTGCTAATATCTTGTGTTAAATTAGATATCTTGTTAACTAACCATCCAGCCATGCAGTGGCCAGTAATTAGATAATCCTAAATTACAAATGATGAAGAGATATTGCAAACATCTTAAAAAGTAGTGTTAATATCAAATTCAGGAGTAGAGAATACATAGTTTCTAAGCATTTATTTTCTACAATACTAAAATTTATCATGATGAAGAAAAGAAGGGAACTGATATGGGATGCTATTTTGTGTATAAAAGAAACATTACAGCAATACAGCATGTAGCTAGTGTGGGACGAAGCTTTCTAAGTTATATAATCTATCTTGTAAGTAAACTCATTATCGGGCCGGGGAACAAACATACAAGTCAGCATTGTACTGTAAATAAATGAAATGTAACAATAGCAATGACATATATATCTCTGGTATTGCAATATGGCCTTTGCAAAACTATCTTCAAAATTGGGGCTAACTGCTACTTTGCGACGTTATCAATCAATCAATATGTATAGTGAGAGAGATAGATACCAAACAAAGTAAGGGCAATTGACAAAGCCATATTCACACCATCAAAAGCTACCCCCGAATTAGAACCATTATTTCCCTCATCTTCTGAAGGACTTGGGGCCACAGGCTTAGGCATCACAGCTGCCGGTGATACTTCTGGAGCTGGCGATGTTACTGGAGCCGGCGAAGCTACTGGCACTGGTGACACCACGGGAACAGGCGATACTACTGGAACCGGTGACACTGTTGGCACGGGCGATGATACGGGAATTGGGGACACTGCTGGAACGGGCGATGCTACCGGCACCGGTGACACTACCGGGACTGGTGACACTACCGGAACTGGTGAGACTACCGGCACTGGTGACACTACCGGAACTGGTGATACTACGGGAACGGGAGATGCTACCGGAACCGGGGAATTCACTGGAACCGGTGCGACCACCGGCACTGGAGACACTACGGGCACGAGGGACTTTTCTGGAACCGGTGCAACCACCGGCACCGGCGACACTACTGGGACAGGAGACAAAACAGGCACCGGCGACACTACTGGGACAGGAGACAAAACAGGCACCGGAGACTTGACTGGAACTGGGGAAACTACAGGCACGGGGGACTGAACTGGAACCGGGGCGGGAAATTTAGGTGGAACTGGTGACACTGCGGGAGGATTAACAGGAACGGGGATGACAGGTTGGGTTGGAGAGGTGGCATTTGCAGTTCCGTTTCCGTTTCCACTATTTCCAGTTCCATCTCCGGTGATACTGGGGGGCATGAGGATGGTGCTAACTTGCACCACCGATATGTTGTAAGGTTGTGCGGCAATGGCTTTGATGAGATTGACGCCTGGAGCTTTTAGGTCGGAGGCGGAGGTAAAGATGACGGCCCCCCCGGTGGCAACGTTGGTAATCTGCAAGAATCCCTGCATGTCTTGGGCTTGGCCTGTTGTTTGGAAGAGAGTGGTGGCGGTGACGGTTCTGTTCCCAATATGCTGGAACTTCTGGACGTCAAAGTAGTCAAGTATGACGTGCAGGCTCAAGAGCTTCTTTATGAGGTCCATGGATTTCCCCGACAAGGGCGCTATCCCGGCATTGTCCACCGCCAACACCGTTATGGCTGCCCTCTTGTTCACCTCCTCTGCCAACTGTGTCTGCGCCAAATAGTTGCTGAAGCTGCTGAATGTCGGGTATCGCGATAGTAGCTTTGTTATGTCAAAGCACGTCCCTGGCGATGGCAATATTACCAGCACCGCCATTACCGATACCAATATACTCCATGAACACGCCGCAGTAGTAGCCATGTTGAATCTCGATTGATTTGATAAATTGGAGACACACGCACTCACATTCATGTATATATACACACGCGTCGTGCTTCTGATCGAACCATGATGAATGAATGAAGTAGATGGACCAGGTCTGGTTTATTCCGCATATTCTTAGGAGCTTTCCTTCGATGCTAAACCAGACACGCGAGCAAATGATGGAGACCCTCTTAACTCTCTTCTTTGACAATGTATAACTTCTTAGCTATAACTGTTCTCTATAATTAGCTTACTACTCTTCTATCCTCCACTTTAATTTGGATTTACTAGTATACTAATTGCCTCATGGATGTTTAGTCTAGAAATAAAAGAGTTGGTCGTCACATTTTTTTTTTGTTTTATTACGCTAAAAATCAATTATCAATATATAACAACTAATTTAATAAATAATTTTTTATATATATAAATTTTTTTGTATTTTATTTTCACATTTTCTATTTTTCTATCCTCCTTTTTGCATTTTTCTTATATATATATATATATATATATTTTTTTTTTTTTATATATATATATATATATATATATATATATATATATATCAATTACATGCTTTTATATTAAAGATCTATAATCGTTCAAGGGAAAAAGTAAGAGATTTTAAATTGTTTCACTAATTACGTATGTCTTCTTAAATAAATATATTTTTATTATTAGTAATCTAATAATGGAAAAAAATACATGCATACACATTAGGAGCAATGATTAGTATCTTTATTTATTAATAATTAAGAAGATTCTTAAAAAAATTTAAAATAATTTCATATCGAATATTTTACTTTGAATAATTGATTATAAATTCTATTCTTAATCAGTCACTTAAAAAAATTTTAATATTAATTTTAAGTTCAATTTTATTTTAAGTCTTATTTTATAACAATTATTATAAATAACAAATTAAGTATTTTAGATAATTAAGTTTAACTAAATTATGATATATATGTATTTTTTATTCATTTTCTCTTTTTATCTCTCCATTTTTTTTGTTTTTTTATTTGATTTTTTCACTTTTTTTTCTTTATTTTTTTATTTTTTCTCCTTTTTCATCTTCGTCGTCATTATTAACATCGTTTTTCTCTTTTACTTCTTCTTTTTATACGTTTTTTTTGTTTTTATTTTTTTTATCTTTTTGTTTATTTATTTATACGCTTTTATCTTCTTTATTTGTTCATTTATATGTTTTTATCTTATTTGTTTGTGTATTTTTAAAAAATTGGAGAAGAAAGAAGAGAAAATAAAAAATTTTATACAAAAATAAAAATAAAATAAAAATGACATTAAAATTTGTTATATAAAATACAAAAAAAATTACCACAATAAACACAATTTAAATTGATCTGCATGTTATATATTTTAAGACAGTTTGTTATTTAAGATTTATGAGTATATAATTCAACTTTAAAATGATTTTGTTTAGATAAAATTCTCAATTTTTTAAGTAAAAAATAAGATACAAAACTCTTTTTATCAATAATAAAATATGAAAAAAGAAAAAGAAGAATTTTGGGAGATAGAGAAAAAGATAAAATATGAAAAAAAAGGTAGAAAAAGATATGTTAAGAAAAATTTCGGTGCCATGACTAACGAATTTTGGTACTATTTTTAAAAAAATTTAGTGTTACTTCTGTTTTTGATAACTTTCATATAGTTAATAAATTTTTTGTCATATTAAAAAAATTTGATATCAAAATTTAAAAATTTTTTGTGTCAAATTTAAATTTTTTTGGTGTTTTTTTTCAATAAAAATTACACAATTTAAAACTCTTCTCTTTCTCTTCTTTATCATTGTCATTATTTTCTTCTTCTTTTCTTTCTTTATCTTCTCTTTCTCATTTTACCTCCTCATAATTTTTTTATTTTTATTTTTTAAAAAGAATAAAAATAAAATAAAATAAAAAAATAAAAAATGCTGCAATAACATCATAGAGAGAGAACAAGAAATAAAAAAATAGCAATAACAATGTCAATAAAAAAACAAAGAAGAGAAAATACGTGAAAAAAGAATGAAGAACATAAAAAAGAAGATATGTGTGATTCACGCACATTTTATTTGAATGATTTTTTTAATTTGGACCAATTTAATTAACAAAAATGCCTGAAAATATAGCATAATTCTATGTCATAAATAGTGATTTAAAACTAAAAGTAAAATTTCTATTCTAATGATTGATCTTAATTGAATTATATTTTATATTAGTTTTAATTATTTCATGAAGATAGTTATACATGTGAAAAAATTTATTAATTCAGCATTAAGATGATATAGTTTTTTTTTAAGGTGAGATCGATTTTATTTAATTTTATCTATTAGTTCTAATGTAACTTTCAATTTTAAATTAGTCTTACTTCTTAAAAATATAAAAAATAATACTATTACGTTGGGTAATTGGAGATTAATGGGCTGGATTTATTGGGTCGGCCCAATCGTCTGGAGAAGGAAGTCTTTGAGCGGGTTTGCGCCTTTAGTGCCTCCGTCCGACTTGTACGTGTGAGAGAATAGGGGGTGGTACCTGCAAAGACACTCCAATGCCTAAGTTAGCAAAGATGTGAGCAGGTCTAGAGAGTATTGGGGTTTAGAGATACTTGAAGGGTGTCAGTGTATTTATAGTGGTGAACCAATAACCACCGTTGGAGTAGTTCCACCTTTTAGGGTGGATAACCGTCCATTTATCTTAGGAAGGTTACGATATAGTTCCTGGAAGTGGATTGAGAGATTTTAAGGGCAGTTATTATCTGCCAGCTAATCTCTGCTTCCGACTTCGTTGGATCAAGTCGTGGGGAGCACCGACTTCTTAAGAGAAGGTCGGTGTACTGAGGTGCCCAACCTTGTGGGTTAGATCTGTCGTTTGAATTTGGGCCTTAGCGTTGGGTCAGGGTATGAACAGTGCCCCTACTCGAGCCCAATTTCTTTTAAGAGTTGGGGTCAAGTATTATAACTCGGGACCGTAGCCGACCTGATAGGGAACCGACGTGATTTTTCAGAACTGACGTGTTTTTGAAAGCTTTCAACAGTCGCGTCAAATCAAACGTCGCGTCTCTTAGAGGTTTGAGTATTCATACGCGGGGGCGATTACCTTGGTAACGGTGCAACTTCTTAAATGGTTGCGTCGTTTTACCTTTATACCGCTAACGTACTTATAATACTTTTTCCTCTCTTTTCTTGTTTTGTTTCTAAAAACTTTCTCACTTACACACTCTGTTCCGAAAAGAAAGCTTCCTTTTTCTTTGATCAACTGCTGTAGCACCTTCGACCCTTCAAAAGTAAAGGTCAGTTTTCTTTCTTCTTCTTCTTCTCTTTTTTGACTGTTTTTATTTGCATGTTTTTTTTTTAGAGGAACGTTGGTTGTAGACTTTAGTGATTCTGTTTTGTCAAGGATCTAACCCCAGGCCCCTTAGAGACCCTATTTTTGATCTTTTTTTCCTTTTTCCCTTTGTAAGTTTCGGGATCCTTTTCTTTTTTAGAAAAAAAGATGTCTTCTGTAGAATTCCTCACTCAATGGGTAGATGTTACTGTTCTTAGGGAAGAACCCCTTGTGGATACTGACTATGTTACCGACCTTCGTACGCACCATAGAATTTGTGCTTCTAATGGGGATGAGTCGAGATATGAACTGATAGCCCCGGGTCAGGGTGAGAGATGTGGCAATAGAGAGGAGAATGGACACGACGACAAAGTTACGGAAAGGAACGTCGCAAATAGAGAGCACGACGCGGTGAGGATCATGGCACGGTGAGATGTGACGATGCGATGAGAAGGGAGAGCAGCGAGAGGGTAACTGCAAAGAAGTTGAATGGAGTATGGACAATGTTGGAAATTTCTGAGTTGGAGAAGAGTTATGCAAATGAGGATTAGGAGTAGTTTTGGGTTTATAAAATGACTAAAAAACATATATAAGAAATAAACTATTAAGGACAGATGGGACAAGGTTCCCCGCTCGGGTCCCCGTGTCTACCTCGGGGGAATTTTGTCCCCCGTCTCCATTCCAACAAAAAAAAATTTCCACAGTCGGATCCCTATTCGGGGCAGTCCCCACAAGGATCACCGCGTCTCGCAAGTTTTGCCATCCTTACCACCACGTCTTTCAACATCGTCATCCCTGATGATGCATGATGATCAGAACACAACAACACAAGAAAAAGATGAAAGTAGAGGTCATGATAGGTGAGCTTAAGCTCAAGCAACTATATTCAGCTGAGTTAGTTACAATATAACTAGTGGGCTTTGTTATGGTTAGGCCTGTGGCTCAATTGGTTAGTTAGTTGTAGTAGTTAGTTAAGCCACTAAACTGCTGTTTAGAACTAGTTAATGCTGAAACCTTCTAGTGACTCACACTCAAGCTACAACTATAAGTAGCAACTCTTATTGCTACAGTAGCAGCTTTTCAATACACAAT
Organism: Arachis hypogaea; assembly: GCF_003086295.3. Lineage (NCBI taxonomy): Eukaryota > Viridiplantae > Streptophyta > Magnoliopsida > Fabales > Fabaceae > Arachis > Arachis hypogaea. The sequence continues at coordinate 81,641,158 of NC_092042.1, read as the reverse complement.
TACACATTCACGTTCTTCACTTTCTTCTATCTAATCTCCTTCTTCTTTTTTAATTCTTTAACCTTCAACCAAGGTTCTTGATAACTTTCAATCTCCATACCATCTGCGTAATAAATAAATAGTATAATCAAGTTGCATTGGAGAGTATGTATATACATATACAATTATGTTATCTGTATACCAAATTAGCTACTAAAATCAATACGCTAGAAATACAAATAAATATTAAAAAAATTAAAAATATATATAAATACATTGATAACTAATTTTAATGATTAATTTTAATATATAAATAATATTTTTAAAAAAATATATATATCTCACAAAATAAATTCAAAATATATCCTCTTGGGAGTTTTGATGTTTGTAGAGCTTTATACACAGCGCAGAAGACGACAACAAGTTTGAAAATTTTGGTTGGCTCAACTGTGATCCAATCGAGAAGTAGAAGAAGTGGTGGAATGGTTACCGTTAGTCCTTGCTTGGAGTAGTTAAATGAAAAAGGAGCCCCAAAACATTTGAAATTCAAACTTGTGGGGCACATGATAGCTTTTATGGCTGAGCTAGCCCCATCGATTACTGCCCCAAAACATTTGAAATTCACATCTCTAGAGTATCCTTCAGATCAACCAACATCCAGCTCTCATTTAACATCGTTTGCTTCGCTGCTAAATCGCACTAACACTAACATCAACGGCGTCGCTTTCTTGCTCTGCTGGCGTTGGCGAAGGGCGTGGGCGGGGCCATATGAATACGATGAAGAAAGGCGGTTGCCAGAAATCTTCAATATCAGGGCAGCCTTACAGTTCGCTGTATTTCAATCCGCTGAATGAAAATGGGGATGAGGATGAGGTGAGACAGAAGCGCACCCGCACGCGTAGCTGCAGCGACTACGGCCTTCGCAGCTTAGCCTCCGGCTTTGAGGACGATAGCAACAAGGAAAACAACGCCGCCATCATCAATGGCTCTTCTATTTCTCTTTCTCTGCCCGCTCCTAAGATTAGGAAGCACTTCCCATCAAAGTCCACAGACACGATCTTGAAGCCGTCGTCGCTCCAGTTGTGCATGCAGATGAACGAGCCTGAGAGGGCTTTTGGCTCTTCCAATATCTGGGACTATGCTGACTCCGACGCAGCTCCTGCGTCTTCCTGGTCCACTTTACCTAACCGCTCTTTGATCTGCAGGCCCTTGCCCATTGATATTGGAAGATGTACATGCCTTATTCTGAAGGAGCCCACTCCACAAGGCCATGGCACTCTCTATTCTCTTTATACCTATGTAAGATTTCTCCCAACTCACATTCAATTCCCCCCTTCTGAGTTCTGACCTTGTCTCAACTCCATCTGCTCTATATAGGAAGGTCAGGGACGCCAGAATAGGAAATTAGCAGTGGCCCATCACAAGCGGCGGAATGGCAAATCTCACTTCACAGTAGCTCAGAATGTAAAAGGACTCTTATCCAATTTAGATGATACTTTCCTTGGGACCATGACAGCTAACCTCATCGGCTCAAAATACCATATCTGGGATCAGGTTCTATCTTCCGCTCTCTACGTGACAAGTATTAAACGTAGTAAAAACTTTTGGTATTTACCCATCCATCTCTTTGGTTATTATTGGTGATCAGGGATATCGACCTAATTCCCGCAATACGCAACCGAAATTACCTCTTGCTGTAGTGACGTAAGTCAATTTTTTCATCTTCTTTGTCTAAATTGACATCTGCTAAAGCTAATTACAGGTGTATGGTTGTATGTTCACAGGTATATACCAACAGTGGCAACATGTACCGGAAGTCACAGAAGCATGAGAGCATATATCCCCAAGCATCAATCTCTGTCACTGAAGAATGTCACACAGGTTAACCATATTTTTCAATTTGTGTTGGCAATAGCATCACTAATCACTGTCACATCGACCAAGTCCGCATATAGCAACATTCTTCAATTAATTTAATAAAACGGGCTCGCTTTCTACAGTTACAACATATTAAAGGGTTGCCATTGGATTGGGAGGAGAAATGGGACACAGTGCATCAACTATTCTCAAAGGTTCCACTTTACAACAAGGTAGGACGTTTCCTTATTGTGATTGATATTTGATATTGAGGCAAGGCTTGATTTTTGTTTTGCATTGCCTTTCTTCAGATTTCAAAGCAATTTGAGCTTGACTTTAGAGATAAAGGAAAGGCAGAACTTAGAATCCAAAGATCGGTGAAAAATTTCCAGCTCACTTTAGAGGTAATGATGATCTATTGGTGAATATTGTTATATCCTGTGTGCATTTTATTAATAAACTTGTATTGTGGTGATTAACTAGGAGAATGGGAAGCAGACGATCCTGCAGCTAGGCAGGGTGGGAAAATCAAAATTCGTTATGGACTACAGGTATGTACATATTATGTCTATATTGTATTAATTATTAATTAATACTATGACATTAGCACTGTAGCAGCACAGCACCTCAATTGAGCATTTTCCTCTGTAGATATCCACTGACAGGCTACCAAGCTTTTTGCATGTGTCTGGCTTCCATTGATACAAAGCTTTGCTGCACAGTGTAGTAACGGGACACACACTCGGTTACGTTCAACCTCTGAACTTTAAGATTACTGTGTCCTTGCTCCTTGGCCTACATTTTCTCCATAGAAAACGGTAAATTGTATTGTGTCCCAAAGTCCAGCTTGGAAACATGCAATAACAAGTCAAATGGCCCTACTCTTTTTTTTTTGTCTTGATTTTTTATTTAATCGGCCATACTCTTTGTGATCCGAGACCGAGATCACCCCCTTTTATTTTTGTATGAATTCACAGCCAAATATTGCTTGCCTAATTGTCTATCTCCTCTGCTTGATTAATTGACTCGTTATTAAACAGGCTCATTTTTTTCCATATTGGAGTGATGAATGTGTTGTGCTGAATTATGTTGCTATAGTGGTGCTTAACATCAATGTGGGACAGAATTTTTTAACATGCTAAGCTCACAAAACGGACCATGCGAATTGCATGGGAAGGAAAATAATAGGGACAAATCGGATGGTCCGATTTGCGTGGAGGAAAATTCGAATTTTGGATGTAGCAAATCGGACCGTCCGATTTGTCCTTACCTGATCCCATACCATTGTAAAACTCACACGCTCTACATATACAGGTCCTACCCCAATCCCTTGTCCATAATAAAAATAAAAAGCGGATACAAACACAAATGGGTCATGGTTAAAGTTGTAAGATCTAACGATGGACCAAAATTCTTGATGAAATCTTTCTACCAGAAAAACTAATTTTGAATCTAACAAGTTGTGCTAAATGATCACCACAGCAAAATAGTATGGTAGAAAGAAAATATTAAGCTATCTGGCAAGTGCACTTCTTTTCACAAGCTATTCATATTGCACCATCCTAAAGGAAAATTTGAACTATTCTTCGTCTAATTTTTTCTAACCTTATTTTTTTTCTTTGAAACTACAACCCATCCATCCTCTGCTTCACCTGCATCCTTTTTGAGAGGCTCATCATCAATCCGCATGTTACATGAACTCATGTTTGACTCAGATTTTGGAATGTCCACATCCATGTTTGAAGAAGTGGCTTGCCTAGCACTACTTTCACCATTTTGACCACTTTGGACATCATCATCTTCCTCATCCTCATCATCATCCTTATCATTCACAATCTATTTCAAAAAAAAAAATCATAAAAAAAAAATACTACTACTACTTCAAAATTCAAGTAATGTGGATGAGCTTCCAGTTGTATCTTAGCAAAGATGTAACAAGAGAAAATGATCACGTGTCAGCCAACAAACAAAACTTTTTTCATTATATGTGGGGTTGAGTACATGAACCAAAATGACACCATGATGCGTTATTATGAATCATGTCTGAACATTTAAGCTCATTTAGAAATTAGAAGTTATAGAATTAAAATATTAATGTTTCTCCTCCTATAATATAGTATGGGCAAAGCAAACTCATGCATCACATTCCCATCAAATAATATACTTTAACGTTGCTCCCTCCAAAAAATCCAGTCATATATATAGGACAAGGAAAATCAATCATATACATTATGCTGTCATTTACCTGTGGCACTGCACGAGGATGCGCAGCTTGGTTAACAATGGCCTGCCTATAACGCTCAATGGTCACAAAGTTTCCTTCTAAGCATTCCTCGTGCATAACCATTAGATTTTCAGCTACCTACATTAGTTCGTAATAATAACATGAACATGAAAAAATGAGAATCACAAGAAAACACTGCAAATACTCAGATACATCACAAGCAGTGGCATACACAGCTTTAATTTCTTTTAAGTTTGAAGAAATGACCTTAGGACACAGTTCACATTAAGTTTAATCTATGCTGCAAATGAATATGGACACCAGAGCCCTACTTAACTGCTTCTTTTCAAATAAAATACATACAAAACAAAAGGTACATCAAGATTTTAAAATACAAAATAGAAACATATGACATGTACATGAAAATTGGTGACTAATGATATGTTCATTCCAAAAACTAAAGACTAAATAGAGTACCATTAATTATGCCTATGATGGCCAAATATTAAGTTTTCAGTTTCCACCTATGGATAAAAAGACAGGGAAGACTGACGTGATCGAGGTGGTAAAAAAATGCAACCCTCTCCAAAGAGAGTTTCCTAAGATTCAAACCCTCAACCTTGTAGTTAAAGTTCAACTAACATTCAACCCACTTCCATTGAGCTTAACAAATTAGGTAACTTTACTTTCAAACACTATGGTAAACTAACAATAACAACTACCATTTAACCCTTAATTATTGCAAACAAGCAACATGAGCAAAATTCAACAACAAATAATATGTATTAATCCAATAAAGAAAGAAAGATGCACCTCTTCAGTGCTGCCATCCTCAACCACTACATTGAGCGAAATCATCCCATCATAGAGTTTGTCCTCCAAGTCATCAATATAAAGCGGTTCTGCGAATCATTCAAAAAATAAAAATATTAAGGATCTAAAACAGAATAACAAAAATTGAAGCAGTATAATAGCGAGCAACCTCTGGATTGAGTGAACCAGGAGAGGATATCGGTGGCGAGGTTATCGGCCTTGAGGCGGGAGTCAGGGCCACCCCACTGGTTCTCGACGGCATCACGAAGAGCGGACCAACGCAACAAAACAAAGCCGATGCCTTCACTGAAAAGTGATAATGAGTTTCCTTGTAACCGTTTTGCACCCTCCATTCTTCTCTTCTTTCTGGATGGAACCCTGCACACAAAAGGATCAAACCCGTCTCTGCTCTTCTCTAGCGAGAGCAACCAACTGCAAGACAGGAAGGAAGGCTGTGAACTGCCTGCTCCAAGAGAGGAAGAGCGTCGTCGTAAAAAGGCCACAAGTCTCCTCTTCAGTGCATCAAAATTAAACCTTTTTAATATAATTAAAGCAAGGTTTTGAAAATTGAACTAATCGAACCATTTTGGCTACTTTATCAAAGGTTGAAAGGTTCAACTAGAATCAACCGGAATAACTAGATTATAATAAAATAATATATGAAATCATAAACAGTTACACAAAAAACAAAAATTCAACAGCATTGCATTTGTCTCCTATTCTTAAAGCATAGGTACCCTTCACAATTTTAACACTTCCTACGTTGGTTGTTAGGTGCAAAACATGTCACTGTAGTTCTTTTATCAAAATAGCTGGGGAATAAAAGATGCATATTAGTATTGAAGGATAAAAAACTGAAAACTAAAACTCCATGAGCAGAGAAAATTAAGCAATTGCTTGAACATTGAGATACACAATAGTAAATAAAGGATGGGATTCAATGAAATTTTCAATTGTAATTATCAAATTTGGAAGAATGCTTTGCAATGCAAATAAAGATAATGGGTATTGAATAATAATATGCTTGCCTAAGAGCAAGAAAGTGATATATATAACAAAGTTGATGCCACTTTAATCCATGGTGACAAGCATGCACTCAGCCAAAAAGAACCCAAAAGGGAAAATGATATACATATGAGCTTGAATATAGAGAAGACAAGATCACAAGTGGTATACATATTAGAATGGAATTTGTTCTTTCCTTAACATGCCAACACTGAAACACATGGAAATGGCCTTCTTACATTCAAGAATTGCCTATCTTTTAACAAAGGCAGTTCTCCTTTAAAATAAAAAGATTATGATCACTCTTTAGTTTTAATGCTTAGTCATTGAGTCAACTTCTCATTCACTCTAAGTTTCAATGATTCAATGACAATTATTAAACAGCAAACAAGTCAAAGCAATCACAAAATTTCAGTAATTACTAATTTTAGTTTAGATATTTACTCATTTTGTAACAAACAACAACAGCCAACAAATCAACGTCACAAAATCTCCAATACATCTAAAGAATAAAGATCAGTATATCAGTAATCACTAACATTATTTCATACATATAGTCATAGTTCGGAATTAGTAGATTAACAAAAAGTCAGAAACTTATTACTAATTATGATAAACAAATTACATAACATAAACTTCTTATTAATTAGGATAAAATCAAATTAATGAATCATGAAGCAAAATTCAATGAAGAAATTGAGAAAGCAGTAAGTCTTACAAGGGACGAGAAAGGGCAGCAACAAGAAGCGAATAGAGACGCGAGTGACAGAGATGCTGGTGGCAGCGACGCGGGCGAAGACGCAGGAGTTGAAGGAGTTGAACCGATTAGCAGCACAGGAAGAGAGATAGAAAACAGAGCAACGATGCCGGCGGCGACGACTCTTGCAGTGTTGGAAGACAGAGATGGATGAGGAAGCAGAGAAGAAGAAGGTAGGCAGCAGCAGTAGCAAGTTCCAGCATGACACCTACACAAGAACTACAATCTCCAGCTCCCTTCCCTGCAAAAACAATGCTATATTTAGTGGCAAATGATAAGATTGATAAAAACATTAAATATCTCATATGTCATAGACCCAAAGCTGACCCTTGACAGGTTTTGGTAGAATTTTAGAAACAAAGCACCAAGTAAAACAATGAATGACAGTTGAATGATATTCCAATAAAATGATCTTCCTATATAGTATTTCATCATTAATCTTCCAATTGTCCTACTCCTATACATTTGGCTTCAAATCATTATGATAGCAGGAAGTGATATCTTAATGTTTCACAGTTATAGATCAAAGAACTACATATTCCACTGTTTAAAGTGACTAATGTGTTAATAATTCAGCAAAACACAAACGCATATAAGAAAATGAATTCCTTATTTATTAAAAGACCGTATCTATATATATATATATATATATACACCCAGGCACAACAGGGTAATTTGTGGCACCAAATGAATTCCTTATCGGCTCATGGCAACTACATCAACACACAAATCTTAAATCCAGCATTTAATTATATATAAAATGCAGTTAAATATTCCTTCTCTAACAATCAGAACCTAGAACCCTAACAATAAAAAACATACCTTCTCTAACAATCAGAACCTAGAACCCTAACAATCAGAAATAATACACATTCAGAAGCTAACACCCCCCCCCCCAAAAAAAATACAACAAACTGCATAAACAAATACAACAATCAGCAATTTGAAAAATACACTGAACATAGAACAGAGATTATTCAAACAGAAGCAGAAATTCAAACAAAATAAAATTATTAACAATTTCAAAAAATCAACAACAAATAAATGAACAATCAACAACAATCAGCAACAAATACATAATACAAAGAACAGAAATTATTCAAATTAATACCTGACTTGGAGGCTCCATATCTGGTGTTCGGCGCTGGGAGGTGCTGGGAGCGGCTGACCAGGCGTTGCTGGGAGGGGCTGATCTGGCGTTGTTGGGAGGAGCCGGGTTCGCCGGTTCGGCGCTGCTGGGGGTGGTCCGGCGCTGCTGCGAGGGTCTGGAAGGCGCTGGTTCGGCGGGGCTGGGAGGCGCGGCTGGGAGGGGCTGGAGTAATGGGGTTTCTTTGAGACTTTGGCTGCGCTAGGGTTATCTGATGGGGATGGGGAATGCCTAGTGGGGTTGGGTTATCTAATGGTTGTTTAGGGTTTTTAGTTGACCGGTTTAGTTCAGTTCGGTTAGAATTTTCACAAGCAGAACTGAAAATCGAACTGAACCATAGAAAAAACAGGAAAACATGATTTTTCGGTTTTTTTAGTTTTTAATTTGCTCAATTCTCAGTTTTTTCAGTTTGGTTGATCGATTTTGTTCAGTTCGAATAGATTTTGAACACTCCTAGACAAGGGTACTTGCCTAACTTGGGGAGTTGGGGTGAGTTGAATGATTTAGAGTTTCTTTCTTTTTTGTTTTGTTTTTTAAGATGTATTTTGGATAACGAATGGGTTGAAATTTGTCGAGCCACTTTGCGCAACTCACTAAAAAAGATAATGCAATTAGAAATTTGTATGACCAAAAAATATTAGAAATTTGAGACCATTATAACAAAGTCGGGTTGGTTTAGTGGTTAGCTTATTAGACCACTTAAGTAAGTATTAGGGGTACGAATTTCGTTTACCCTATATTTTGGATAATGTTTATTTTGCTTTGAACAATATTAATTTCATTATTTTTTTAAAAAAACTTAATTAATGATTATGTTTATTAGATGTTTAGAATTATAAAGGTTTTAGTGTTTATGAATTTAGAAATTATATTTCTTTATCTTTAAAATTTATAAATTTACTAAAATATTTATGAAATTATATATTTTTTAATATTTAATTATTTAATAATTTTTTTCAAAAAAAAAAAAAAGAATTGGCAACCCACCAATCCACCGTTAAGGGCGAGCTCGAAATTTAAAACCGTCAAATAATGGGCTTTTGAGGGTAGGTATGCCCGCCTGCCACCCCTAATGTAAATCACGTCATTTAAGCTTTTATAAAAAAAATTGTACGCTAAAAAACCTTTTAAAAAAATTTACAAACTAGTTGAGCTGAACCTTTGCTAGTTCAATCGGTTTGCCAACTTTCCACTGATTCTAGCAATTTCTTGATCGATTCAATAAAAATTTATTTTTATAAGTGTCAGATTGACTAGAGGATCAATTTTCAGTTAATTCAATCAAAATTTACTGATCTTTAGAATTATACAAGTAGGGGTAGAAATGGGCCGAACTACCTAATGGGGCTCGTGACTCGACTCATTTTAGGATCGGCTCAACTCAACTCGTATTATTAAATAGGTTAGGTTTGAGCATTTTGAAAAGTCTATTGGTTCAGGTTATAAGCTTAAAAAAGCTTAAGAAGTTCATTGGATCGGCTCATCAAAATATTTTTTTATAAAATTAAATTATTCTTAGTTTGGACTTTCAACTATTCACTCATATAAAACAAAATTAAAAAAATCAATAATTAAAACTAGTCAACTTTTGTAATTTTTTTTAAAAGAAATTATTTATGATTGTGGACTATAAGTATGATTATGATATGTCACTAACAATTGATATATAAATGAACTATATTTTACAAACTATGAATTATAAATTTTAAAATGAATTTAATGTCAATTTATATTTTTTTTAAATTATTATTTTGAGATATAATTAACAAAACAATTTTTTTAAATAGGTTCTTGAACTTATCCGGCTTTTAAGTAGGCCAGATTCGAGTCTGAAAAAAAAGTCTATAAAAAGTAATAAACCTAGACTTAAATTATTTATTTGCAACGTAGGTTAAACTCATTTAAGTTGAAACTCGGGTCGGCTTAACTCGTTTTCATCTCTAACAAAAAAAAAATGAAGAATAAGTTGTGGTTGGAATTGTGATTAACATCATTGCTTGCTTTAGCCAAGTCTCAAATTCGGTTTTATTTATTATAAAGCAAAGATTTTTACTACTAAATCTAAGACCTTCCATGCTAATTAAAATTGATTGTCCATTTTGTTATTTACTTTTAGAGTATAAGTCTGTTTTGTAAAAAAAAAAAAAACCAAAAACCTTTTGAGTTTTAACTAACGAGTTTTTGAAACAAATTTTATATGAAATTGGCAATTATTTTCTTTAATTGAATGGTAAAAATGATCATTTTATTATTTTTTTTCTACTAAATTGGCTAGAACGATCCAATTTTCAGAATACTACAAGTTTAAAACACGTGTAATATGCGGATAGCATCCATGTATATATGAATATATTTAGTATTATGTATAAGTAATATGCGAGTAAGAGAAGATAAAAAAATGATGAGATACCGAAAGTTTGTATGATGTATAATTAATTCTAATTAGAAAATAATGTAAAAATTTTGACACTACAAATTTTTATCAAAATCAAACTTTTAAAATGTATCAACGCGAAAAGTAAAAGAAATAGCAGAAGCGGCATAACAATCAGGTGCAATAATTTAATCTAAAAAATTTATCTATAAACAACATTTAATGTATGAAATCATATTTTGCTGAAGAACGAATTTTTCATAATGTAGTGAGCGTAGAAGCTAACAAAAAAAAAGAGTAAATTATTCACCACGTATGAAGCATACTTTTGCGTAAAGTTCGTGAGAGAAGAGCTTGTCAATTCGTTCATTCACGATGACTGGAAATAAAATAGTGGTGAATCTAGAACATCAAACTTTCACTGCTGCTGATTTTCACAAATTTGTTAAGATGATGGCTCAATTCACCAAACGAGCACTACAAAACCAAGTTCACAAGACCCATCGAGCTGCTTTTACCTACATTCCAGTGAAATTCCAGGACTCTTATTCACAAGTCACAACTACTTCATTAACAACCCTAAATTATCACAGTTGGTCCAGATCCGTTTGGATTTTCCTGAAATCAAAGAATAAAATTAAATTTGTAGATGGTACTCTCTTAAAATCCAATAAGGATGATGACACTTATGAAGCATGGGATTGGTCCATTTTCTTTGTCTTGTCATGGTTGCATGGCTCACTGAGTTCTAAAATTCTGCAAAGCGTTCTTTGGTGTGGCATATGAGTTTTGGAAGGACCTAAAGCACAGGTTCTATGAGAATGATTTGTTTTGAATTGTTGAGCTGGAAGAAGATTTGTTCACCACAAAGTAAGATGAGTTGTCTACCACTTCTATTATAAAAAATTGAAAGCTATTTGGGAAGAATTAGATGAATTTTGACCTATACCCACTTGTCTTTGTGAAAGCACTTGTAGTTGTGGTTCGGATATAATGCACCATTATAGGCATCAGTCATATGTGATTCGATTTCTCAGAGTAATGACTAATATGTAAATGTACACTCTCAAATAATACTCGTGAAGTCTTCTAGATGTTACAATAGCTTTTTCTCTTCTTCTCCAACAAGAAAGACAACAAGTGCACAATATTGAGCCTAATTCTAAGGCATTAGTAAATTCTGTTGCCATTAATATTTTTGAGATAAAACCAAATGGTCAATGAAAATGTGAACTTTGAGCCGCACCCTCTAATATTCGTGGTCGAGGAAGGAAGCGTAGTGTATGTGGAAGAGGTAACAAAAGAGGTACATTCTGAGTGTGTTCATACTTTGACAAAACAAGACATTTGAAGACACTTGATACCATACACAAGACTTTTCACCACACATGCAACAAAATCAAGTTAAGGCAGTGAATCACGTTATGACTTCTATTAATATTATCAATGCTATAGAGAATGAAGAAGCCAGCATCACTCCTTCTCCTAAGAAGGATGAGAACTTCAATTTAGATAGCTTGTTTTCATCTAAGCAAAAGAAAGCACTAATAGCACTTTTTTAATAACATCAAGAACTTTTTAATAATGAAAATTCGACAATAATTCATGCACCATCAATAGATATATATCATATCCTTTTTTTTTCCACTCATGAAAATTCGACAACAATTCATGTGTGCTTGTGTTGATTTCAACCTTTTTATTTATAGAGTAAGTCTTTGACAGTTATTCTTCCTCTCCCATATTCTTCCTCCAACTTATTCTCTAAAATTCGCACCATGTTCTCTACTCTCAACTTGAAAGTCAAGTAAAAATTTTAGTGTTCAAGAAAAGTAACCTCTAGTCAACCTGTTTCCTACGCTGTTCATCTGTGTTTTCGACTTTACTTTCGTATCTCTTGCGATCGACCTAATTTGCAGTCAAAACTCATCTCAGTCGTGGAATCCATTTTTAATACCAATAAACATTGAAAAAGAATATATTGAAATTGAATGTAAGAAAATCATTCCACCTTCTATATAATTTCTTGATGTAAGAAAAAGTGAGACTAACTGAACTTTACTTGTTCACATCATAAATAGAAACACTCTTTCCAAAATATTTTAATATTTTCAATTCTTATTTATATTTTGTCAATTCCTATCAATTTACTCTTCAAAGAATTGTTAAAATGAATGAATAATGAATGGCAATCAGCATTTTTAACTGTCAGCATTACATTTTGCGTCCGCGGGTAAACAAATTTGGGACTTGGTAATGCTAATTTAATTAAATTTTAGAGCTAATCCGGACTTGACCTTGTACTACGAAAACGAGATGCTAGCTCGATTTATGCTAAAATTAAAATAGGTTACGAAGTAAAAGAGTACACATACATAATTTTTATTAAAGAAAAAAAAATGTTCAGATAGAAGTTGCGGATTATTTAGAGAAACAAGAAAGTAAGAGGGGGAGTTGGGAGTTGGGAGGGAGTAGTTGATCATTTGCTTCTTGGCTTGATTTTGACAAGGAGGGGATGCAACCTGTGGGTGGTAAGGCCGACTGTGTCAACATTCTCCTCCTCGCCTTGAGCCAGCTCCCATTCGAATTCCTGAACCAGTCTCCCAATTGACGAGCACGCTATCAGATTCGCCTGCAAAGCCCCTGCGCACACCCTCTTCCCCGCCCCAAATGCCATTGTCTTGTACAGATCCATGGTCTCATACTTCTCATCATCCAGAAACCTCTCCGGCATCCACTGCTCAGGATTTTCCCACAGTTCCTCGTCCATGTTACACCCGTATATGTTTATAGCAATCTGTTCAAATAACCCTACACTGTCATTACTCGCACTCACAATATACAAAGAATATTAAAGGATAGGATAGGATAAGACCTCGCTCCCAGCGGGAATGTGATATCCTCCTATTTGGGTATCTTCATCGACATGCCTCAGTGGGACAATGGGAGCTGGACTGTGCTTCCTCAGAGTTTCATGGAATACAGCCCCTAAATACGGCAGCTTAGCCAAATGGTCTTCTGTTACCCTCTCATTCCCGCATGCATCTCGGAGCTCCGAATATAATCGATCCTGCCATACAAAGACGAACAGGCCAGTGAGGCTATCTTATCTGCCAGAAATAACTAACCTGAATTAACCAACACAAGAAAGGCGAACAACCTGACGTGTTTTGTCTTTAGCAAGTTCATACATAGCCCATTCGGACGTAACTAATGTAGTATCCGAAGTCTCTATGATGGTCTCCCAAAGAAGCATCATAATTTGGTCTTCGGTTAGCTCCTTGGCTTCCGATAACAGGTAGTCAATGTAACAATTCACTTTCTGCAAGAAACAATCAAATTGGGGTGAAGCTCTGCACAGATTTTAAGTTAATATGTACACTAGAATACCTTACCTTTCCGGAAGCAATTCTCTTCTTCTGCTCATTGATCAATGCTTTCATAACTGCTTTCCTGCGGAAGCACATTCTCTGAATTTTTGTCTCCATGCTCCTATTTGGAATCCATCTCAAGTATGGGAAGAAATCTCGCCAATCAACCTCAATTGCACCCTCCATTATATCAACCACTAGAATTTGATACATGTCCTTCCTTGACATTTTATTTCCAAAATCATCCACATAAATGGATTCCACATCACTTCCTACACCCTGCGAATACCCCATGCTCATTTTTAAAACAACTATATTATTTTACTTGTTACAATACATACCATTTGTCAATCATAAAGTACAAACTCACTTGCTTCATTGCCAATCCAAAAAGTTGAGAAGAAAATATATCCCTAAAATTAATCGGGGAATCAGAGGAGTTCTTCACATGTTCATTAAACTGCCTAGACATGTTTTCCACCATTTCTTCTCTGTGGAGACGATGCCGCTTCTGAATAATTAGGGGAAAGATATATATTTCAGACACGCTCACATTCAAAAAGGAGAAAAAGATGCTGCCACTTAAACAGATAAAGTTGCCAGATAACCAACCTGTGCATTGGGTCCGAGAACATTTGCAAGAATAAGTTTTTTGACCATTTTGTGAAAGTCGTTGTAGTCACTTATAGCAACCATACATTTATTGGAAGTCAGAATTGTTAATGCATTCGACAGCTTCCTTGATGAAATCGATGAATATCTGGTAATCATGGCCTGAATTACAATAAAACAAGAAAAATTTTGGGGATGCCGTTATGAAAAAATAATTAACTAGTGTAGTGCAAAATAGCCAGAATTGGTCCTGATGTATAATATATTGATCAAGAGTAAACACCAGTAGTTAAAAAAAAAAAAAACAAAGGCTCTGGCATCACTCTCAGTTAATCCCAAGTAGGGTGTTCCATCTAATGCCTAAAAATTAGTACTTAACTTTTAAATATTAGAGCAAACACTTCCAAAGTATTGGTCCCAATTCCCAAAGTCATGCTATACATAGATAACTTTATTTAATTGAGACACTAGTCAAATTATTTAAAGAGGTTGTTTGTACTTTTGAAATAAATCAAATTAAAAATTACTTTTAAATAAATAAGAACATTAATAATTGAGTTCGGTAAATTAATTTTTAAAATTTTAAAAAATCATAATAAACATAAATAAGGAGAGCAAATTTAGATATTTACTATTATACCAAGTTATATTAGATTTTGTAAGTTTGATAATTATAAGTAAATTTTAAAAAGTTCTTCTTATGCTTTCAAAAGCCTTTATTTTACATATATAAGCTGTGGTGTATTTTTTTTAAAAACATACACAACTCTCCAAGAAAAAAAGAAAAGTTTCATCAGACCAAAGCTTGAAAGTATAACAACTTAGCATAAGGTCAGCCATCTATGCTTTTACTTCATAACATTTTTCTTTTTTATTGATTAATATGTGATGTTGGTACTCTCAGAACAAATTTCACACTTTTTTTAAATAAGAGAGTTCAACATAAAAATAGAGCAAGAACAACAAGAAACAAATAGAAAAGTCAAAAAAAAAAAGTAAAAGAAAAGATCACAAAACAATTCATCAACTATTTTTTTGCACTACTTCTTTTAGTGTACTCCTGATTTTGTACTTCTAATTCTGTACTCTAAACTTAGATGATTTTAAATACATGCGTAATTAAAATTGGAACTTGAAAGAGATAAAACTATCAATTTTAAATCTTCAGACTACAAACGATCGAAAAGTTGAATTAAAATAATAGTATATAATTATCTAATGAAGATATTTTTTGGTGACTTCAATTAAGACATATTACTATTAATATTAATATTAAAAAATTACTTATTAATCATAGTATTTAATGATTCAATAAAAAAAAAGATAATCCTAGCTTCGTGAGTCAGAGGTAGAGTCCACAGTTGAAACTAAAATTAGAAAGTAAAGTAATAAAATGGAGTGACCTCCTTAGCAAGATGGGCAGAGTTGAGAACGATAATGGTGGAAGCACCGGTCCTGATGGAATATATAGGACCATATTTTTGGGCAAACTGTACGAATGTCTTGTACGGCTTCTTATCCTTCAATTGCAGCAGATTACCAACAATCGGTAAACCCGGAACCACTGACATGCATCAAAACCACCCGATTTCAGTTCAGTTAAAGGTAGGTAAATAAATAATATAACGTCTACTGCAAAAGAATGGAACTAACCTGTTACTTTAGGAAGAGAAGTAGCAAGACCAACCACAAGTGAGGCAGCCGCGGGAGTGCGGCTACCGTTTAATAGGTAAAGAAAAAGGAAAAGCGAGACAGCAGCGACCGCAAGGGAGGCGGCAAAGGGCTGTGCCTGAATAAGGGCCAGAGTGTCCATTTGCATGCCCGGTGGATCTTGGAGCGGTGTTGAATTGCAGGGAACGAGAGGGTCAAAGAGATATATATATATCCAGAGATAGAAGCAGGTGATGACTTAGGACAGATAAAAAGTAAGAAGTTGTGACACAGACGGTCACAGTCACAAAACACAGACACAGAGGCCAAAGGGGTATCTCTCAACTTCCAAGGGCTTTTAGATTCCGTGCACCGTGCCTACTGATCCACTCACTTGTCGCCATCGCTTTTTATCATTTTCCATAAACTTTGCCCGTTTCCCGTAACTATAAGAAAAAAAGTTTTGTTTAGGTTATTTTTTGAACAAATACATAGTAAATAACGAAATATGTTATACATTTAAATTTTATATATCTTTTATAAGAAAAATTCAATTGATAATATACACACATGTTAACTACATATATCAAATATTCCTAAAAAATCGAACTAAATATATCAAATAAATTTAACATTTAGACAAAGATAATATAAATACTTATTTTATTAATATAACAATACATGATTAATCCATATATAAATTTTTTTATATTATCAGTTTATTAAAATTAAGTTTTTATTAAATACATTGGTAACATATTAACATAATAAAATATTTTTATGTAAACTCTCTTAATTAATATATTTAAAATAATATTTAATTTTCTCCTTTTCGGATTAAAACCTCTACTCAGATTACATTTATATACTAAAATGATCTTTAATATTCTAATTGCGTTATTAAAATTTTAGAGATTGTACTCGGTTATACTCAGTTTGGTTCTAAAATTTAAGGTCAAATTTAAATTAATGAGTAATTATCCAAATCAATAAATAAAGATTTTAAAAATAGACATGTTAGTTTTTAAAAAAATTAATAAAAAATATTTCTAAAATTTTATTCTAGTAAATAAGTCAAAATCTCAGTTCATTTTTTAATAGAATAATTATCTAGATCAGTCTCCAAAAATTTTAAAAATAGACACTTTAGTCCTAAAAAAAATTAATACACAAATCACTATCTAAAAAAAATTTTTATTATTATTGATTACACAATAATACTGTACTATAATTTTTTGTATTTTTTTTAAATAAAAGTAATGATAAATTTATTTATTAGATTCTTATGTATGTATTTATAATATCAAAAGTATATATTCACCCAATAATAATAATAATAATAATAATAATAATAATAATAATAATAATAATAATAATAATAATAATAATAATAATCAATAAAATTATTGGAGATTATTCTACAAAAAATTTAAGATTGAAATTATTTGATATTTTTGTATTTAATATAATCACAAGATGTCTTATTTTAAAAAACATGTTTATATTAAAACAAAATATTCTAATTTGGATTTCAAAGCATCATTATTCACTTTAGTTATTTCTAACGAAAAAGTGTATTAATATGCTAGTATCATACAGTAAAAGTAAAATAGACAGGGACCGTTATGTTTGACAGAGAAAAACATTGGAAATCGATCTGTGTATTAATTTTTTTAGACTAAAATGTCTGCTTTTAAAATTCTTGGAAACTGATTTGGGTAATTACTCTGTCAAAAATTAAATTGGGGACTGATTTGTCTACTGGAGTAAAATCTTGAGGATTGATATGTGTATTAATTCTTTTGGAAACTAAAATGTCTACTTTTTAAATCGTTGGAGGTTGATTTGGATAATTATTCTAAATTAACTTTTTAAATTTCTCACTTCAATTTCAAATGACTAAGACCTATTAGATCTTCTAGAAGCTTGTTTGACTCTCCAACATCCTCACAAAGATAACAATAATAAGTTTAATTTGAAAATTTTACAGTTTTAAGAGAAACAATCAACCTTTTCAAACTCTAATAAATCTTGATCATGTGAAACCTAGGCAAGGAATCTAAATTGTAATAGGTTAATATACCAAATCAACATGTCGTTAACAGAGATTGGCTCAATAGTTAACGTGACTTACAATTATAAATTTTAGGGTCCAACTTGAGTTTATTGAAATTTTAGGGGTCAAATTAAATGTGACTTCAAATTTCAGGGGTCAAATTGAATATTAATTTTATCGATTTCTCAGAAGAATATGCAAATAATATTTTGAAGAAATTTCAGATAAAACACTCAAAATCAGTTTTTACTCCGGTCGAAGAGAAGTTCAAATTGTTGAGAAAAGATAAAAGAGAGCAGTAAATTTCACATACCATAAAAGAATTTTTCGATATATCAAAGGTACTTTAAATGATGAAATTTATTATGAGAATATATACTAATGAAATAAAGCTTGTTGGCTACACTGATAGTAATTAGATCGGAGATATAGAAATAAGAAAAAGTACTTTAGGGTTTGTATTTCATTTTGGTTCTTGTGAAATTTCATGGTCGTCAAAGAAACAACCAGTAGTATACTCTCAAAGCAAAAGTAGAATATATAGCAGTAACAAGTTGTGCAACGCAAGCAGTTTGGCTAAGAAGAATTATTGAGGAATTGAACGAGAAACAAAGTACTCTAATGACGATATTTTGCAATAACAAGTCAGCTATTGCACTTTGTAAAAATCCAGTATTCTATGGAAGATCGAAGCATATTGATATTCGATTTAAAGGAGGCAATGTTGATTAAAAATTTTAAATCAACTTGCATGAACTAAAATCTTCATGAAATATAGTTAAAGAATTGAAGAAGCAAAGTTTGAATTGAAAACAGTAATCAATCTATTTATTAGAAGATGATAAAAATTTGAAGAATTACATAAAATGTTTAAGAGAGGTATTTGATTATTAAAAATAATGACAAAGCATGCAAACTCTACAAATTTTATGATCATTATTAATGTAGTCTTAATAATTAAGAAAAAGAAATTATTATTTTATTAAAAAGTTTAGTCTATATAAAGTCATACAAACTTTGTGTATTTGGTGTGTTTCAAATAATAAAAATCATGTTACGAGAATTGAGAGGTGCTCTTTTGTTTTATGAGTGTTAGTAAGTTTGAGAGATAAAAAATAATAGTATTATTTATGTGAGTGAGTGATTTTGCGGTTAATATAACGTGGGTATTATACTAACATGTCGTGTTAATTGGACAGATATATTTAAGAAACTCGATATAGTCCATTTAGGCATTTACTTACAGTTCAGTCGAACCTCATTTAAATTACAATGAGATTGCGCCACCAAAGGGAAAACAATAATAATAATGATAATAACAAATTAACAATAATATAGTGGAGGACAATGTTACTCATGGGTGTAGTGGAGTAGAGCCTTAGGAAAATGGAGAACATAGAGTGAAAGAAGCGAAGGGGTGGTGGTTGAATTCAATTGAAAGTGAAAGTGCAAGGGTCTGCAGCAAATCCAAGCCTGTTGTTTTTGGTATCATATATAACCCTCTGATTCCTCTGCTGGTAGTTCCCAACAATGGGTATGTCGTACTCATCGGAGAGGCTTGCTAGCGCCAGGCAGACACGGGAGGCATCCTCTTTCACCACGTACAGTATGCCACTGACGTCCACGTTCATGCTCACCTCCTCAAAGTACAATCTTATGCTGGGTATGTTCACTTCCTCATACCCGGTGAGATTGAAACACGTGTCCAATATAGAGAACCCGGGCGCCGACGGGTAATCCGAAAATTGTCTCAAGAACTCTGCCTTGACTGCTCTGTACATGGACGGAGCCAGTCTTGTGATCACCGTCCCAGAGTCAATGAGGGTCCCCTTCCCGAAACTGGAGGCCTGCAGCAGAGGCACACCACCAACACTGATGGTTGTGAGGTTGAGTATGTAGAAGCTGGAAAGCTGCGGATCAGAGAGCATCCTGGCGTAGGCAACATTCTTGAAGAGAGAAGAGGAGTCATTCCCCATGACGAGCGACCCCGAAGCTCCGGCGTCAGGCGAAGGCAGGCAGTATGAGAAGACTCCTCCCAAAGTGGAACTGGTTTGAGAGACGATGGAGAGGTGGCTCCTCCCCAGGCCCATAAGGCCCGATGCGAGTCCGAATAAGCCTTTGTTGTTCCTGCCGCAACCAAACACGAAATCGGTGATCCAAACCCCTCCGACGCTGAGGTGCTCTACTCCTAATTCTCCCGAGGTGTAGGAGCCATCCCCATAGTTAACGACATAGTCACAATTAGTTGCAGTTGCACATGCTCCCGGCGGAGCTGGAATTAGGGTGCGACAGGTTGTTGAATTGCAGAGAATGGATTGGTAGGAAGGGGAGCTTGAAGGCTGGAAGAGAGGGCCTTGCTGGTCATAGCAGGAGTCACATGGCTGGCACTGCACCCACGTCAAATCGCTTCCTGTGTCAACTATCATGCTCACATTCTGCCCACCCAACCCCAGAGTCACTACATAGTTAAGCGTTTCCAATTTCATGCCTGAGCTTATCGGAATCTCATTGTTTTTGTTTTCCTTGTCTGAGGCAGACGCACCCCGAATGCGGCTTTGAATTGCGCGGACACGAAGGTCATCCTGCCCCAACTGTTTCCGATGGCTCCTTTTCTCAGAGACAGAGGAACAGTGTCCTGTGTCCTTCATTTCCAGTATGATGGCACCTTTCACCTTTCCTGAGAATGAATTCAATTAGAACCTCATCCATTGCTAACTAAGCTTTCTTGGCTTGAAAGACTCCAAAGAAGGTGAGACTAGAGAGACCAGTAATGATGGATGTTTTGCTTTACCTTATTAATATTATACCTAATGTAATTTGTTATGTACTACTCTGGTACTCCGGTGCGTATATATATACTTTTAAACAAATACCAATACAACATACAATTCTTTCATTTTTGCATCCCAATAACAATAACGAATCATAAAAGCAAGTACCAAGCAGCATAGTGCAAGAAAAGAAAAGGAAAAAAAGGAAAGGAAATAATGAATTAACTATCAAAGAGATCTATCAAGCTCACTTGCTTCCGGTGGGTGGCAGCCAAGATTCTGTTCCCTCTGCGATTTTCGCATGTTCAAGTTAAAGGTCATCTCTTCAAAGGAGTGAACCTCATTTGCGAGTATGATGAGGTAAATACCAACAAGAGAGAGCAAGACAGGCAACGCGGTTGTTGCCTCCGCCATAGATACAATGCACTGGTTTGTGTGAGAGAGAGATTGTTTTAGTAAAGGCCTCACCTAATTATAATGGAGGCGAGGGTGAGATTCTGACTTGCGAGTGATGGATTTTGGCGTGAGAACAAAAGAGGAAAGGCTGGCTTTGAGACCCCACTTGTGCATGAGAAAATTATTGGAGTTTCACGTGCACATTTTGAGAACGCAAAACTGATGTGTTGTTGCTGATCCCGATCCCCTAGGGATTCTGATCCTCTTTGTAGCTTTAATCCAGATATAGTTTATATAGTACTTTTTTTGGTCGTATATAGTACTTAATTAAAATTGAAAGACTACTAATCTTCTGATTATTTTAATGGAAGATTTAATAGTGTGACTCCTCTGTTATATATCTTCGTCCATTTACAATCAGGGCGGAACTAAATATAACTTTAGGGAGGATAATTTTATAATAAAATAAGGTTAAAATAAAAATGGTAGAGAGTTAAACTAGAGAGGAATAAAAATTATAGAGAGTTAAACTAAAGAGGAGTGTTAGGGACTGTAAATTTTATGATTTGTAGTTATTAATTAATTATTATTGATATTTTTAATAATGTGAAATTTTATCTAATGATATGTGATTACTCACTTTTCTTTTGATAGTTAAGTGATAGTCAAATTTTATTAAAAATATTGATCCTAAACTTTTTTTTAAACTAAAATTTATATACAATTTATATAAAAAATTAAAATTTAGGAAGACTATTATCCATTTTTTTTTCCCATAGTGAGGCTCTGTCCGTCTTTACAAATTACAACTATTATTTGCATAATTTCATTTTTTGTGTAGTAATAATTCATGGGCAAACACTCATAAATAATTGAGAGGAGTGAATATTCATTTTGCCATTTTTTGTTTGATATTTATTTTTGTAAAATTAATTAGTGTTAACTTAGAATTGTAGACTGATCTTTTTTAATGAAAAAAGTATTTTGTTTTCATAAATAAAATATTTTTATTCAATTTTAAATTTATTTCGATATATCTTTTTTAAAAAAGTATTTCTATTAAAAAAACAAATAATTTATTTTTTTAAAAGCTAACAATATCTTATTTAAAAAAAATAAAAAATATTTGTAATACTTATTTTTTTTAAAAAGACTATCCAAATATAAAATAAATTTGTCTATTAAAAAAATGTTTTTAAAAGAATAAAAAATATTTTGTTTAAAAGTGAATATTTTTCTCTTAAGACGTTAATCAACTAATTTGTTTATGTAAGTGACAACTACAAATGATAGATTTTTCTTTATTTTTTTGTTATTTTTTCATATACATTGATAATTTGTTGTATAAAAATTAAGAAATATTATTGAATTTTAATTTTTTTTACTTATAAAAATTAACAGAGGATACACATATTAAAAAGAATCACATTATTAATTGTTGTTATTAATTTTATCTATATTTATTACTAATTATTTTAAAATGTTAAAATTTGAATCTTTGGTGTTATATTTACATGGTTGGTTGACATTAATATTGTCATTTGTTGTATATATTTTAAATAAAATATTGTATCAACCTTTTTATTATCTATTATTAAATAGGTTATGCACATTTTTTAATAATAATGAGTTTATATGAATTATAATAGTTAATTCAAATTGAGTACACTTCAAATTTAATATATTTTTTTGTGACTGAAATAAATTAAACAAAAAAAATAAAACAAATAAAATAAGGAACCGCTTAAATAGATAGACAGTTCCATTTAAGACTACTCTTAAACTCTTCTTAAAGTGAAAGAAGCTCCACATGCAAAAGTTGTAACTTCATCGCCATCTTTGCCATAGTATCTGCCACCGGGTTTGCATCTCTCATAATCAAACGAAAGTCAACACGCCAATTCCAATGCATGATATCTCTAATTTTGAGCACCAATGGATCAATAAACCCAAAACCATCTTGAGTAACAAGATTAAATGCTTACACACAATCCGTCTCACAAATAACATCTCGTTGACCCACATCCAAACTAAGAGATATCCTCTCCAAATAGCAAACAATTCTCCTTGATGAATACTATTACTCTCAATCATTCTCAAACACCCCCTTTGCCAACTCTCATTACAATCTCTAATAACACAAGCAAAACCAGCACTATCACCCGAACCAAAATAACTAGTATCACAATTAATCTTAAAAGTATAAATGGATGGGAGATTCCAAAAATCATTTAGAGTAGAGGGAATGGACATACGTTATAATTCAAAAATATTCCTAAACTCCTTTTCTGAAATTAATGCCAGACAAATCACTTTTTTCGGAGACCAAGTTTCATAAGGATTAAAGATGTCATTATTCCTTACTCGCCATATCCACCAAAGTCCCGAAAAGAACTTTAATGGATGTTCTCTGCTATGATACAAGAACCAGCTCTTCAAATCCAAAGGATGACAAGAAATATCCAACCTATGCCAGACAAGCTGAGCTTTTGGACAATTCCGAATGCAATATAAAACCGATTCCTGGCTAGAAAGACATCTTGGACACCTATCCGATGACGACATCCCTCTTCTAAAGCGAAAACTTGCAGTAGGAAGAGCCTCCTTAAGACACAACCAAGCCAAAAACTTATGCTTTTCCGAAACAAGCTGATGCCAAAGCCAAAGCCAATTTTCCCGCTCTTCCCAACCAAACAGCTGCTTACACAACCACAAGTAACCATTGCGTGAGTCATAGACTTTGGCAGCAGACCCACTCCAATACCAACCCACTTCCGGACCTGCTTGTTCATCTGGATTGTAAAAGAGAATATTACCTTTCAGATCTTGAGATAAAGGAGAATAAAGAGTATCCAAATGCCACCTACCAACTGACCAAATATCCTGTATCTGGAGATTCGAATCAGAAATGTGAACATAATCCATCTCATTAGATAACCGTCCTTCTCTTCTCCAGCTAGAAATCTAAAAATTCAGGTTCAAATCTTCAATACACCAAGCAAACCCATCCTTCAACACTTCCCAAGCCTTGCAAAGACATCTCCAAATGGGAGAGTCCTTGTTCTTAGGATAACTAAAATAGTCATATAGAGATGATCGGTATTTGGCATCTAATAATTGGACCCATAGCTTGTTTGGCTGCTGGAAAAAAGTCCAAACTAGCTTCCCAAGAAGAGCAATATTTACACAATAAAGATCTCTAATCCCCAAACCTCCATATTTTTTTGGAGTAACAAGTACCTTCCAACTAACAAGATTCAATCCTCTTCCATCAACTTGTTCTTTCTAAAGAAAATTCCTCATCATAGACTCCAATTTACTAATGATTCCTTTGAGAAAAATAGAGACCTGCATCTGGTACGTGGGAATAGCGGCGGCAATAGAATTAACCAAGCAGAGTCTACCAGCCCGATTGAGTAAACTCTCTTTCCAGCTTGCTAGCCTACTCCGAATCTTATCCAGGACACCATTGAAAGCTGAACGAGTCACCCTAGAATGGCTAAGGGTAACTCCAAGATACTGGCCCAAGTCCTGGATAAATCTGATAGAGGACACCCTAGTGAAAACTTCTGTCCTTGTTGCAGAGACATTCTTGGAGCAAAGCGCTTTAGACTTCTCCACATTAATCTTCATCCCAGATGCTTTGCAAAAAGTCTCTAAAATCAACATCACATTTTGTACTTGTCTCTTTGTAGCTTTACAGAATAGAAGCAAGTCATCCGCAAACATTAAGTGGGATATTCTTGGTCCCCCTCTAGAAATAGTAATTGGCTCCCACAAGCCCAAATCAACCTGATGACTAATCAAGTATGCCAATCGCTCCATACACAACACAAAAAGATAAGGTGACATAGGGTCTCCTTGTCTGAGACCTCGGCTAGGAGTAAAGCTATTCAGATGATTCTCATTCCAAAGAATAGATAAGGAATAAGCAGTAACACAATTCATAATCAAATTAAGTGTAGGAATAGGAAACCAAAGCTTTTAAGGGTATGAGCTAAAAACCTCCAGTCAACTCTGTCATAAACTTTCTCTATATCAATCTTAAAGGCCAGTGTGCCTTTTTTTGATTTAGTCTTCTTCATAAAGTGGAGGACTTCTTGAGCAATAATGATGTTGTCAGGAATTTCTCGTCCCGGAATAAATCCTCCTTGAAGCGGGTCAACAATCTCCGCAAGATGAGGACGAAGCCTATTAACAAGGACCTTCGTGATGATCTTGTAAACTACATTGCAGAGACTAATCGGCCTAAAATCTTTCATAGATACCGGTGATTCAACCTTTGGAATAAGAACCAGTAAAGTCTCCAACATTCTCGGATCAAGAGTAACACCGGAGAATGCCTGCTTAACCATATTCCAAACATCAAGACCAATGATCTCCCAATATTCTTTGAAGAAGAAAGCTTGAAACCCATCAGGACCTGGAGTTTTAAAAGAGTTCATGTGAAAAACAGCTGTTCTGACTTTCTCCATAGTAACTGGTGCCGTAAGATTATTGTAAGCTTCCTCATTAAGAGAAGGAAGAGGCACATCACCAAGGCAACTCAAATCAACATCATATAAATGACAGAATAAGCTTTTATAGAAAGACTCTGCTTCTTGACTCAAAACCTCTGGATCAGTTTCCCACATTCCATCCTTGAGAAAAAGACTATGAATCTTATTATACGTCCTTCGCGTAAGAGTTTGAATATGAAAGAATTTTGTATTCCTATCCCCAAACCTTACCTACTGCTCTCTGGACTTTTGGAACCATAGGAGCTCTTCTTGCACTAGAGTATTATTATAATCATCAAGCAACTGTTGCTCTTTTTGACGCAAATAAATACTATCCACCACTTCCAAACGCTTTTGTAAATAATTAATCTACTGCTCTAATTCACATTTCTTAACAAAAAATGTTACCAAATACCTTCGAGTTAAACTCTAGTGAATTCTTCTGTACTTCCGAAAGCTTACCATGAATCCCTCTATTACCAGACCACCATGACTGGTTCACAATATCCCTATACCTAGGATGACTAGCCCAAGCAACAACAAATCGAAAATGTCGATTCTCTTTAGGCTGAGGATGACCTTTACAACGCACCAGAATATGGCAATGATTAGACTGAAACATATTTAAAACTTTGGCATAAGTCTCTGGAAAGATAGATAACCAACTATTATTTAAACAGACTCGATCAAGCTTTTTTGCCACATCAACATAAATTTTCACCCTCCTGTACCAAGAAAATTGCCTCCTAATAGTTTTCAGATCAAACAAACCACTATCCCCTAACGAAGTAGCAAACATGTCTGCTCTTTGATGAAAAAATTGACAGCCCTTAGATTCATGAGAAAATTTGACTTCATTAAAATCACCAAGAACAATCCAAGGTCCTTGAAAAATCATGGACTGTGCAACAAGATAATCCCAAAGGAGAACCCTTTTATTAAATTGAGGACTGCCATAAATACCACTACACCTCCAAATTAAATTATCAAAGTGAACCTCAACAGTAACACCCTGATCAAAAGCATCAATGAACTTACAACAAACACCCTTCATAGAGGAGAGAAACCAAATACCTCCCTTATGCCCCTCTGCTTCTACTATACCAACAGAGTGATACCCCAACCTTTCCCTAAATAATTTTAAATGCTGAAAAGGAGAGTAAGTTTCAACCACAATAAAGAAAACAGGTCTAAATTTTATAACAAGTTCCTTACAATGCACCCGGGCTAAATTATTAGGAACACCCCTAATATTCCAAATAATCATATTTAAACTATCCATAAATAACAAGGACAGAATAAATAAGAACATAAACTCTAAACAGAATCACTAACCTCAATAGGTGGTTTGTCCTGTGGTACTGGCACACTCTGATCCTCAATAATTGCCACATTCGGACCCCCTGACACTGCACCTGCCATGCTTCCATCTACTAAGGTTTCCTCCATTGTGCCACAATTTTTATCAACTGGCGAGTTCTGTAGGGAGGAAGGCCAAGGACGCTTCCGTAGAGAAATTCCACGACGTGCAGGAGTTTTGCGCGATGGAGATGGTGTAATTTCATATTTTTCTCGCTTCCCCATCCTAATGCCAATTGATTTGCCTTCATCACCATGCAAATTGGGCCTTGGAACCCTTCTCGAACCATACTTGTGCTGGTTTCCATCTTGGTCCTTCGAACCTGATGACTGGCCCACTGTAAATTTTTTCTTACGCAACACTTGTTGCCAGCCCTCTCCATCATCCATGCATGCCTCATTAACATGACCATCAGGCACGTGAGGAGCTAATAATTCCGTAACCACATCCTTCCCTTTAACAACTCCTAATTTCTCACCTAAATTACGAGGATTCTCACCAAATCACGAGCTTCTGACTCAGCCTCTTTTTGAATCTCATGATTGTTGTGTGGCACTAGTGTCGGGGCTTCATTATTTTTTCCATCACCAAAGAAATTTCCGTTTCCTTCCAAGGACTCCTTCTCCATGCACAACGATTTATCATGCCCATACCGTGCACAAGTAGCACAAATCAACTATAAACTCTCGTACTCCACTTCATAAGTCACACCCTTCACTATAATATATTTGATTACAGGCAACTTAAGATTAATTTGAACACAAGTTCAGGCATATTTTTCTCTTTTTGCAAGCTTAGTGGCTAAATCTACTTTCATCGGAAGCAATTCGCAACATTGCTTGTTCCTGGTAGCACCAAATTGGAAGCTCCGAGACTCGAATTCATACCAGCGTTGATCCAAAGAATTTTTCGCATGACCTAAAATCCACATCCCATGACTTTACTGCAACATAGTGACCGTCTATCAACCACGGGCCACCAAGAATGACTTTCTCACGATCCGCAGCAATATCAAATTTAACCAAAAAATATCCAAACCCCACATTCAACAAATCAAACCCTCCTTTGATGCGCCATACTATCCGAAACTTATGCATGAGAGCCGTGTAGTCATAATACTTATCCAGCACCTTGATCACGATAGCTTCCTTATAAGGTTCAGTTAGACAGCTCTTTGCCTCCTTGGTAAAACTGACACTTGGTGGACGAGAATCACCCTGCTTACCTGTCATCGTCGCGATACCATCCTCAGATAAAGACCCTACTAATGCAAAGGCCTTGGACTTTTATGCACCAATGACTTTATCTCTAAAAGAGACATTGGATGGCTTTTTTAATCCCTCTCGAGTAGAACCCTCAATAACACCGGATACATACCCACTCACACTCTCCCCCTTATCTCTTCTGATGGCATGACCATCTTCCTTACCATATTTCACCCTCAACCGCTCGTCCCCGCTCTCTCATTCTCTCATTTTCCTTGAGTAATATAATCTTAATAATATAATCTTAATAATATAATATGTTAAATAATTTTTCTAAACAATAAAAATATTTAAAAAATCTTTAATTTAATTTTTATAAGAAAAAAAATTAAAAATCATTAATATTTTTTAATTTTTACATAATAAATTCAATCAATATATATAAAAAAATAACAAAACATAAAGGAAAAAAATTAAACGTCCCTCGTAATTATGCGCAAAAAGCAATGAGATCCTAACAAAAAAATGTCAATTCTAATTGACACTTAATTGATAAATTAATAGTTTAATGTGTACGTAGACATGTTCTATCAAGGGTTAAATACTTTTTTCATCTCTAAAGTCTTGGGTCAAAATCAAAATTATTTCTGACTTTTTTGTTATTAAAATCATCCTCAACATTACAAAACGTTATAAAATCATCCTTTTGTCTATAAACAATATTTTTTAGACAATTTTACCCTTAAAAAAACATAAACATGTAACCAAAGACAAATTCCTCTTTTCTTCCTTTCTCATTAACAACAACCACCTTTCATCTTCTACTTCTCATAACAACCTTTCTTCTCATATCTTCTTTCTTCTTCATCTTCTTCTTCTTCTCATTCACAACAACAACCTTTCGTCTTCTTCATCATCTTCTTCAACTAGCACCCCAACTACTATCTCCAACCCTTTCTTTTTCACCTGAACATTCTCTCTTCTTTTATACTTAAAAAACTCACTACCTTCCAATACAGGTGCACCAACAGCAATAACCACAAAATAAATTACCAAAAATTTCAGATCAAACAATTCAATAATCATCAATTATGATTTTAGATCCAAAATCAACAACAATAAAAATTAGAGAATTGCAAATTAGTAAATGAAGTAGCAAGACAAATTCAGCAACAATAGAACCATCTTTAACAACTAAAAACTTCATGCTAAAATTAAAAAATAAACCAGAAAATTTTTAAATAATCAATGACATAAATTTAGTCACGGAAGAGGAAAATAGCTAACTACATGAATAGATCTGGAACAAGGTGAGTTTCAGGAAGCAGAACAGAAAAATAGAGCAAAGAAGCAGAACAGAGGCGTAACACTGCGGAAGGCAGAACGGAGGCGCGACGCTGCGGAAGAGAAAGAACGCAGGCCGACGCTGTGAGAGAAAGAGCGCGACAGAGAAGGAGCCGGCGCCGAAAGGAGAGCCAAAACGGGATTGAGTCGGCACCGAAAGAGAATGCCAGCAATGGGTTCCTCTCTTGCCAGTGATGCCTTCTTCCTCTTCTTCTCTTCTTTTCCCTCTTCGTCTCCACCTCCCTTTGTTCTTTTCTTCATTTTCTTGCTCTCCCTTCTCTCTGTGGTTGTTGAAAGAAAAAGAAGAAATGAGGGTTAAAGGATGGAATTAAGATAAAGGGTATTTTTGTCCAAAAATTAGGAAAATGATGGTTTTATAATGATTTGTAACGTTGAGGACGATTTTAATAAAAAAAAAGTTGTGAACGATTTTGATTTTGACCCAAGACTTTAGAGACGAAAAAAGTACTTAACCCTTCTATTAACTTAGAAAAAAATATTAACAGAATCTCATTGTTGTCTTTCTTATCTAATTGAGAGATATTGAAATAATGTAAAACAACGGTTAACTTGTTTGTGTATTAATTTATAAAAATGCCTCAACGGCATTATTTTTTGTCGTTACTTTTAGTCATAAATCTAATTTCTTTAATCTAATAATGTAATTGTTCTTGTGTGGATGAACTTTTGAGGTATAGCTTGTCTTTTGCACTATTGTAATACGTCTTTTTTTTAATGGAGTGAGAATAACTCGAACGTCAAAGAACATAGTGGGTACCAATTTGTAAAAGACACTCCAACACTTAAGTTAGTAAGTGTTTAAGAGGTATAAGAATTTTATGATTAGCCTTTTATAGGCGTAGAGTTAATGAATAGAGTTGATGTTATGGCAGAATAATTGTTATTAAGATCGTCCGTTACAAACTTAGAATGAAGGCAAATAAAGTCGAGTTATGATTCATAATGTACAATAATAAAGATCGAGTTATAAGGTGATGAATCAATAACAATATATTTTTAACCCACACTTTTAAATATTGCTAGTTAAATATTGACAAAAATTTTTTTATTAATTCTCTAATATTCTCCTTAATTTATAATATGTGATAAATGAAGTACAAATAACGTTTTCCATTAAAAAAAATCCTCTATCACTATTTGCTTTTACAAAATAAGATATAAAAAAGATGATTATTATAATGTCTAAAAAATAATTTTAATTTATCAAAAAAGATTAAGATTCAATATTTAATTTAATAAATATAAAAATAAATAATTTTAAAATTATTTGAAGTTTGCTATGATAAATAAATTAAAAAAATTACACACAAAATTATAAATACCATAGAATTAACTATAAGAAAATAGTGAAAAACTAAAAAGTTTCAAATCAAGACGGTTGATAATGACATGAACTCAACTAGAAATAAGAGGCGGACGAAACGTTTATTCTTTTTTGGTGAAAAGGGCTGAAGGAGAGAATCCGTATCTAAAACAAACGTTGAAAGAATTCGGGCTTTTGATAGTCAAGCAGTGTCGAGTGTCGAGAACTCTCTGGTCTTCCCTCTCATATTCATTCTTCTTCTCGACTTCTCTTGCTCTATCTCAACTTCATCATGAGTTCCTTCCACCACCTTCTGCCTTTCCCAAAAGAAGGAAAATATCTTCCTCGTCCTCATGCCAAGCAAATTGTTGTGCAATATATATATACACCCCGCCTCCATCCATCCAGGTCAGTACAATAGGACCCTAACATACGTGCGTAAAGCATCATCTAAACCTGCAGTCATAAGCAAATTAAACCTGTTTTATTTAAATTATTCACTTATTACTTCTGATTTGTCGAAATGGCTACCGCTACTGAGAAAGCCATTGGCATAGATCTAGGCACCACTTACAGCTGCGTGGCCGTGTGGCAGAACGACCGCGTAGAGATCATCGCCAACGACCAAGGCAACCGAACCACTCCTTCCTACGTTGCCTTCACGGACACCGAGCGCCTCATCGGAGATGCTGCCAAGAACCAGGTGGCAATGAACCCGCAGAACACGGTGTTCGACGCCAAGCGCCTCATCGGTCGTAGATTCTCCGACCCTTCCGTCCAGAGCGACATGAGGCACTGGCCCTTCAAGGTGGTCTCCGGCCCCCAAGACAAGCCCATGATCGTCGTCAACTACAAAGGCGAGCAGAAGCAGTTCGCACCCGAGGAGATTTCCTCCATGGTGCTCACCAAGATGAAGGAGATCGCCGAGGCCTACCTGGGAAAAACCATCAAGAACGCCGTCGTTACCGTCCCCGCCTACTTCAACGACTCTCAGAGGCAGGCCACCAAGGACGCCGGCGCCATTGCAGGCCTCAACGTCATGAGAATTATCAACGAGCCAACCGCCGCTGCTATTGCCTACGGCTTAGACAAGAAGGCCTCCAAAACTGGCGAGAAGAACGTCCTCATCTTCGACCTCGGGGGTGGCACCTTTGACGTGTCTCTCCTGACTATCGAGGAGGGCATCTTTGAGGTGAAGGCCACTGCCGGAGACACCCACTTGGGGGGCGAGGATTTCGACAACAGGCTGGTGAATCACTTCGCGGCGGAGTTCAAGAGGAAGCACAAGAAGGACATGAGCAGCAACGCGAGAGCGCTACGGAGACTGAGGACAGCGTGTGAGAGGGCCAAGAGGACACTCTCCTCCACCGCACAGACGACCATCGAGATCGACTCGCTCTTTGAAGGTATTGACTTCTACGCGACCATCACTCGGGCCAGGTTCGAGGAACTCAACATGGACCTGTTCAGGAAGTGCATGGAGCCGGTTGAGAAGTGTCTCCGCGATGCCAAGGTTGATAAGGCTCAGATTCACGACATTGTCCTTGTTGGCGGCTCCACCAGAATCCCCAAGGTCCAGCAGCTTCTGCAGGACTTCTTCAATGGCAAGGAGCTCTGCAAGAGCATCAACCCCGACGAGGCCGTGGCTTACGGGGCTGCTGTTCAAGCTGCCATCCTGAGCGGCGAAGGCGACCAGAAAGTCCAAGACTTGCTTCTTCTCGACGTCACGCCCCTCAGCCTGGGCATTGAAACCGCCGGTGGGGTGATGACGGTCTTGATTCCCAGGAATACCACCATACCCACCAAGAAAGAGCAGGTGTTTTCCACCTACTCGGACAACCAGACCAGCGTGCTGATTCAGGTGTACGAGGGTGAGAGGGCAAGAACCAAGGACAACAACCTTTTGGGAACATTTGAGCTCAAGGGGATTCCGCCGGCGCCGAGAGGGGTGCCTCAGATCAACGTGTGCTTCGACATCGATGCCAACGGTATCTTGAACGTGTCTGCGGAGGACAAGACGGCGGGGGTGAAGAACAAGATCACCATCAGCAACGACAAAGGAAGGCTGAGCAAAGAGGAGATTGAAAGAATGGTGCAGGAGGCAGAGAAGTACAAAGCAGAGGATGAACAGGTCAAGAAGAAAGTGGACGCCAAGAACTCACTGGAGAATTATGCTTACAGCATGAGGAACACCATCAAGGATGACAATGTTGGTGCCAAACTTGATCCTTCTGACAAGCAGAGGATCGAGAAGGCCATTGATGACACCATCCAATGGTTGGACGGGAACCAGTTGGCGGAAGTAGATGAGTTTGAGGACAAGCTCAAGGAGCTTGAGGCTTTATGCAACCCTGTCATTTCCAAGATGTATCAAGGTGGTGGTACTGCTGCTCCATCCTCTGCCGATGCTGCCCATGACAACTCCGCTGGTGGACCTAAGATTGAAGAGGTTGATTGAGCGAGCTTCAACCTTCAATTTTTATAAGCCTTCTTTTATCGCGCTAGACACTGCCCTTTGTCTTTTTTTTTTTCTCCGGTGTGCGCTGAATGTAAACTATGAATGAATAATGGTGAGGTACGGTAGTATCCTAATAGAGAAAGTCATATTCAAGTGTTGTTTTCTTTTTTTCTAAATAAGCACATGATTTTTCTTACAACAATATAGTGACAGAGACAAGTGCGAATAAATCAATAATTGGCATTTGCGGGGAATTAAAAGGCAAAACACTGCAGGAAGTTGTCTGCAGAATGAGGCAGATATTGTATGAATCAAGCCTCACAATATTATACATTGATTGGATCAGAGCACAATATATATGCAGCCGCTAATATGATTGTATATTTTTGTTGATGAAAAAACAGAGATGGACAATAAGGGTGCCAAACTTTGCAATAACAAATTCAAATGTAGGAACAGCAGGATATTAACTTACTTTCGTGGTGCTCCCCACTTAATTATTAGTTTGGTGTAGCCATGATTTTGCACACAAAAATAAATAAGCTCAAAAGATTTGTCTGGAATACTTTCGTGTCCATGCAACCATGCATATATATATGTGTGTGTGCGCGCATGTTTTTTTATTTCTTGGCAAAGGAATAAGGATTCGGTCGCCCTCTCTAAGACAAGGCTATCAACGACCTTTTCCAAAAATAATTATGATTTGACACCCTCGTTTTTTTATCTGAAGTTGCAAAAGTTTAATTTTTTTTAACCCAATCCTAGTTCTCACTCTCCCAAATTGCAGAGAGAACAACCTACAAGCTTCTCCTCAAGCAATCTTCTAATAAAAAAAACTCGTGCATGGTAAAGAAGTCACTGGTCCCCATTTTCTTCTCCATCTTCCACTCCCTAACCCTTTGTGCTCCTAATTCCAAAGACAATTAAATTCATTCCATCCGTCTAGTGTTGTGTTCTATACCATTCAATTTTGGAACCATATTGTTCTTTCAATTTGGAACTTTATTGTTCACCTCCGCCCTTTCACATTGGCCCAGTCAAGTCAATATCAACACGTGTTAGGTGCGGTGGCCCCAATTGTTTTTTCCTTCTTCACGCCCTCTTAGCCTCTAGTTTTTTTTTTTTTTTAATTTTCTGTGGTACAGATTGGTGGTAATGTAGTGTTATAATTTTGCTAAAATACACAAATGAATATGATCTCAATTTTTATTTGGGTGTGGAATATACAGTGATGCGTCAACGAATATACCTAAAATAACAGTTTTAGTGGATAACAAACAGATAAACATACTAACGTAATAAGGGCAAAATATTGATCCTTGGTTAACGGTGAACCAGTATTTTGTTGGTGAAGCACGTGATCAACATAAAATTGGAACAGGAGCGAGAGTTCAACTCTGTTTGTCTGAGTCGTCGCTCTAACGACAATGCAAGATTCCACGTCATGCCACAATAGCCTCTGACCCAATGGATAAGAGCTCGAATCGCCTACATTGACCTCTCACGTTTCTTTTCTATTTATACCTTCCGCTTCCAGATCCCATTTTGGATTTGTAGCGCCTTTCATTTTATCTAATATCACCTTCGAGTTCTCAACGAGGAAACCCACTATTTTAGGATTTAATCTCAATTCTCAAGTCTCAAAATTCCCGTGTCTTAAGGATTTCTGATTGATTATGGCTGTTGCTGGGGTTATTGGTGGTAATTCATGGTCATGGATGCAATTAGGATGTCAAGAAAGAAAACAGAAAAGACTTGAGATTTGTTGCTCCTCTTCTTCTTCTTCTTTGACGGATTGTTATAAGACCTTAAGAGTCCAACCCGGTGCGTCTCAATCCGAGGTTAAGAAGGCTTTTAGACAGCTTGCACTGCAGGTTTCATCCCCGGTCTCCTTAATTAATTAATATTTAAAACATTTGATAATTCTTAATTAATTAATATATTTGGTCTTTTGTTGTGTTTCAGTACCATCCAGATGTATGCAGAGGGAGCAAATGCGGGGTGCAGTTTCACCAAATCAACCAGGCTTATGATGTGAGTTATCTTGCTGAGCTTATTGCTTTTGTAATGCATGAATTTAATATTGATAATGCTTATGACGGTGATGCTAAGTCAAAATATGACCTCTTTGGTATGATTGATTTGAATAAAAATGCTGAGATTGGAATTGCTAATTGCCATAACTTTCGTGGGCCACATAGGTTGTAGCAGAATTTCGGATCTAATTGGGGTTTCCATGTGACTTATGTGGAATGCAGGTTGTAATGTCCAATTTGAGAGGAGAATCCAATGAAATGGAAATGGAAATGCACGAAGCATGCGAAGATGATGCAGGCATCGATGAAGCAATGAGGGGAATGAATGATCCAGATTGGGACCTGTGGGAAGAGTGGATGGGATGGGAAGGAGCAGGAATTCGTGATTATTCATCTCACATTAATCCTTACATTTGAAATTGCTTTGTAATTCCTCTCTCTCTTTTTTTTTTAAAGTTTAATTTCAATTATGTATTTAGTTAAATGCTAAGGCCCTTCTTCCGCCTTCAAAAGTGGTTGGGGTTTGTGTAGATAAGAGAGTGTAGAGCTCAAATGGGTTAAAGGTAGTCTTGACCTCTGCATAATTTAAGCCTATGTTAACAAAACCAATCAAACTTGAAAAAGAATAAAAACTTAAAAAGCTTCGTCACCCAATTGCAGTTTGATCATACTGCGTGTGATCTATATTATTATCTTTTTGTAAATAAATTCAACAAGATTAAGCAATTGCCTCCTTGCCATTAATTTTAGGCGATTCTTGTGATACTTCATTCAGCAATGTCTGTATTTCAATTCAACTTCGAATGTTGCTAAGAAAAGCCAGTTACTGAAATGGAGCTAGAGCTAAACGTTGTGTATGAAATAATAATTATGTTTTTTATTTTTAAACTTTCATATTCAGCGAGAAGAAAGAAAGGCTAAGAACCACTGGCCAACCCAAAGTCAACCTCATGCTCGGGTGCTCAAGAAATTAAAAAAAATAATTAGTTTGATGGTTTGGTACTAGATGGCGTTTCACAGTTAAAGACTCTCAGGTATGAGTCTTCAACATCATCACCTCCCTCTCCTCTTCCCATAAGTTTTGGGCCCGGCAACCTGAGATACTCCTTTGCTGCATCTTCGACTCCTTCACCACCCTTCTCACCACCATTTTCCATTCATAATTCAGCCGAGAACATAAGGCATCAGTATTTTCATTGGATTGCCAGCATCCTCAAGTATTGGAATGCAAGAGCATACGCTTCAAGGACTTGTAATTAGTCCTCTTCTCTTTTCATACACATTACTTTCATGCAAGTACATTTCGCATTAGCAATAGTTATAGACTTATAGCAACATAAAATTTGATTGTGCATGCCAATAAAAGAATACAAGCATATACTGAAGATGAAGATATCACTCACCACATCTTCTTCCTCTAAATAAGAGCAGGTTGGAATGGTTTTTACAAAAATGCTCTTTGTTTCATTCATGATTCCTGAGAGCTGAGGCATTTTAGCTGTAGCCCCTTAAATACCTATCATTGCTTGAACATATGTACTGATTACTGAATGAATCCATGGTCATTTGACGTTTTAGCACTTCCTTGTGTTCAAAGTTGTGGTTAAACATCACATGAAGTTCAAAATTCAGTTCTGTTTCTTAGTGGAAGATCTCCATGGACCATGGGGATCAACCCGATAATATCGGTTTCACTTACCACTCACTATATGGACATGCTGATATCCTTTTACTGTTGGATTTCAAAAGGCTGATTTCTGCGGAACTGCACATAGATAATTAAATGTTTTTATTAATTAAGAAGACCATGCTTTTTACACATATTACATACATATATTTAGATTATTCGTCCCCCTTTGCTCGGTCCTAACCTTCCCTCTGATAGTAAAAATAGCACTTACGTTCCATTTACACCCGTGAAATGCAATGAAGGGATACAAATAAATCGCGTTGAACTCTTTCAAAGTGAAGATAACCAGAGCCATGACATTTTAGTTTTGTTTTTGTGGGGGCAAAGGTTAACAAATTTTGATTCATCAATGCAGAAAAGGAAACCATATAATAATTACTTTCTCGTTTCCCAGCTTCTTTCCTCCAAAGAACAAACGAAAAAACAAGCACAGTATGTGCCAATAATAGCGAGTCACAGGTTTTATTTTAAAACAAGGAAAAAAATGAAAAGGATATGCTAAAATTTTGACCGTTGGTAGAGAGAGAGTACTAATATGTTTGAGAATTGTTTAATTAAGAAATGTCAAGTGGCAAGTGGGTGCAGGCGTGCAGCAACGGTTGGAATACTAATCCTTATTATTATAGTCTATAGTCTATAGAGAGTGCCAAGTATGAAGGGTGAAGGCATGATGAGGTGGGTGTTGGTGTTGGTGTTGGTGTTGACCCTCTCCCTTTGTGGTGTGCCTGTCAGCGCCACAGACCATATTGTGGGAGCCAACCGTGGGTGGAACCCTGGCATTAACTACACTCTTTGGTCCAATAACCAAACTTTCTTCGTGGGCGACCTCATCTGTTAGTATTCACTACTCTCTCTTCATCCTCCTCCTTTTTTTTCTTGACTCTTGTTTATTGTATGCATATGGTTTTGACAGCATTTAGGTACCAGAAAACGCAGTACAATGTGTTTGAGGTGAACCAGACTGGCTACGACAACTGCACCACACAAGGGGCCATTGGCAACTGGAGTAGCGGCAAAGACTTCATAACCCTCAAAAAGGCCCAAAGGTACTACTTCATCTGCGGCAATGGTCAATGCTTTAACGGAATGAAGGTCTCCATACTTGTGCATCCCCTCCCTCCTCCTCCTCCAGCTCATCCTCCTCATGCCTCCGCCCATAAGTCTGCTGCTCCGCGCCTTCATCTTCCCGCTCTGCTCTCCTCCCTCTCTTCTTTTGTTTGGCTTGCTTGGAATCACATCTAGAGACTTTCTCTCGTTTTGTGTCAATTCACACACACCACTTGCTTTATTTATTTTTCATGTAACGTATACTTCCTTGATTTATGTTTGAAAGCTCTCGGATTTCAAATTGTTGAAAATGATATGCCCTACTAAACCCTGTTAATAAGAAAGATATGCAGAATCATTCTATCCCTTGGTGAGGGACAGAATTAGCTATCTATAGTGTGCATCAATGATGCTGTTTCAATAGTGACTCACTTTAGTCTCTGATTACGACCTCAGTGGTCCATAACCGCGTGGCCAATTCAATAGTGTTAGAATTGTTTGTTAACCATTGTTTTGTCCTACAAGTGGAACTTTTCATTGTCAATCTCATCAAGCCCTAATTGACCAAAAATAAATAGATAAGTAAGGGAGACTATGTTTATTGCTTGGCCTCAAATTTCATTGATCTTTTTAGTGTGCATAACTGGAACTAGAATGATTTAGTTGAACTTCAACTATGCTTTATATGTTGACGAGTAGGATTAATTTTCTCTTAACATAAAAGAAAGTAAGAAACAAGTGGTGTATGGTGTCATGTTAGGGGAGCCCTTTTAAGACAATTTGATCTCTTGAAAAAGAAACTGCAACTAACAAATAGCCTTCTGCCCTTACCTATTACAATGAAGAGCTAAGCTACCCAATGCTGCAACCGCACACTCACAATTGACAAGGATACATACAATTACAAACAGAGTTTATGCAACTTGTAGGCTCTAGCGAAAACACCAAAAATAACTTATCTGATAGATGATATACATACAACATGAATCATTCAGGTTCCATGAACATCGCTAAACACCTAAACCTATTCGACAGTGCCCTTCTGTTTTCTCCTTGATCTGCTATATAATCTGGAAGGTGGTGAAGGGGAGAACTCAAATGGAAGTGGCGGAAGATCCATCTCCCCTTTCAAAATCTTAACGATGTCCCCAATATCAGGGCGCAACTCTGGAATTCTTTGCAAGCAAGCAAGCGCCAAGTTGATACAAAGGCTTGCTTGGTCCTTGTTGTAATGTTCCTTCAATTTCTCGTCCACTAGTTCTAAAATGTTACCCGCTTGAGCAAGATGCCTACACCAGCTGATCAAATTAGCTTTCTCAAGCTTCATGGGAGATGCCAGAACATGTAGCGGCCTTCTTCCCGACACAATCACAAGAATCAAAACCCCAAAACTATATATATCGGCCTTCTCCATTAAGAAGCCGCAGCCGCCATACTCTGGAGCCACGTAGCACAGTGTCCCTCTCATGCTGGTTGTGCTGCTGAGCTCGCGGCTGAAAAGATCCCCACTCCACATGTCACTTCCGACAGAATGAGTGCTCTTCTTCTTCCATCCTCTTCTGAAGCTGAACTCCCCATTTTGATCATACTCATTCTGACCACCCTCCTCTCCCAAGTTCTTTCGTTTGCAAAGGTAAAATCTTCTGCCCAGATCAAAATGGGGCACTTTTAAGCCTTTCTTCCACCTGGCTTGAAGACTCTTGAGCTTGCTGCTCTTCTTGCTCAATTCAGCAATGTGCTCTTCTTTCCACCACTCTCGCATCTTCCGCGGGTTCTTCTTCTTTCTCTCAACGGTGCTTTCCATACCAAAGACCTGCTGTAGCTGGGGTCCGTTTGCATCACTGGCTTCATCCATTGGATCTGATCTTTCCAACTCAGCTTTGTCGGTAACGTTACTCTTTGCATCGACCCAATCTGCGTTGGATGGGCCGATCTGACTCCCTATCCATTCCGTGACATAGTCTCTGCTGCATAATTCACCGCTTCCATCCTGTTTCCACCACCAGTCCTTTCCCCATTGCTTCCCATTTGTCTTGTCATCGTCCGCGAAAGAAGCATGAACTCCTGTTAGGTCCTTGCTATGATCAAGGCTAGAAAACTCATCATCATAAGGAACAAACTTGGCACTCCAATCATCCCCTCCCAAATCAAAAGTAGAGCTTTCCTTGCCTTTAGTATTTACAGTGGTGATTTCAGCTTCGGCGGCAGCAAGATTGGGATTGTAATTAAAAGAATTCAAGTTGAGAGGTCTAACATTGAAGCAGGGCCTGCTAATGCTATTCTTGGAGGAAGAGGAGGCTTGCAAGGCCATAGCGAAATCAACTTCATCAACACTCTGAGTGTGAGTGTGAGTGGGAGTATGAGTGTCGGCAGTTAAGTTACCTGAAAGATCCTGGCTGAACAAGTCGACAGCAAGGTCAGGAGGGTCGAGCTTAATCCTGGAGAGGCCGAAGTCGGAGATCTTGGCACGGCAGTCTGCGTCGAGCAGGACATTGCTAGGCTTGACATCGCCGTGTATGACGGGCGGATCACATCCAAGGTGCAAGAACTCGAGAGCCCTGGCAACATCGAGGATAATGGAGAACCTTCTGTCCCAAGGCAAGGTGACATCTGCATCTGCATCTCCAAAGAGGGACTCCTGGAGGCTTCTGTTGGCATGTACTCATACACCAACACCCTCTTGTTCCTTTCCACACAGTAGCCCAGCAGGGTCACCAAGAAGGGTGACCTCAGCCCTCCCAGAACCTGCACCTCATTCTGGAACTCTCTCTCTGCCTGCACCGTCATGGAGTCCAACCGCTTTATGGCAATCAGTTTCCCGTCCCTCAGTATTCCCCTGAACACAGTGCCCGACCCACCCTTCCCTATCACGTTGCACCTGTCAAAGCCGTTGCTCGCTTGCTTCAGGTCTTTGTAGGAGAACCTCTGCAGCTTCAACGGAGCACTTGCGTCGAACGGGATGGTTTTTGCTCCTCTGTGCACCACAGACTGCCACAAATGGTAAAGGAAGTAAAGCACAGAGCACAGGATCACAGCACAAGCTGAAATGGTCAGTGCAAGGAACACGCCCTTGCTCTTTGCCCTGCTAACACTTGCTGGCAACGCTCTTGAAGGCATGGCGATGAATGATGAGGCAGATGAGCATTCTCGTGTTTTTTTATTTTTATTATTATTATTATTATTGTTCCTCTTTTGTTTTGTTTTCTTTTCTTTTCAATGGGTATCCAAAGTGGATCGCTTGCTTTACGATTAGATAATCATCACTCCTCTGGCCTCAGGTCTGCCTCGGGCCTCAGGGGACGAGACCAACTCTATTCTACTTGATTTGTGCTTTCTTTTCTAATTTTCTTTTTTGTATATTGATTAATATCTATGGCTGTGGAAACTGGAAAGTGAAGTGAGAGATAGAACAAAAGGGAGGAATGCATGGGACCCGACCTGAGGTACTTTTGACTAAAAAGATAGCTATGCATCCAAAGTCATACATTACTTACATCAGGACCAAGGTAGGAAACCACGCCCTAAACTAAATACAAATGAATTATAATGTTGCAACGGAATTACGTCATTTATTAATAAAATCAAAGTGTTTTTAAACTGTTCAAGATTATGTCTCGTGATTATTTATTTTAAATTAACATATCCTTTGCTTAAATCATGGGAGGTCTGCACAGTAAGGCATAGCATAAACAACAAATCATTTTGTCTTGCGCGCTATCACTAGACATGAGCGCTCCTTAGAATGTAGAAAAAATATACTGCCCCTTTTTTATTCCCCTTTTTCTTTTTTTGGGACGGATTATTCCTTCTTGTTTCACTCTCCATAACCATACCTGTGACCTGTGGCATGGACATGGTTGGATGGATATCATAACTTCTTGTCTTCCATTATTCTCTCCCATTGGAGCTCCGGTCCCATGTTGCACTATAATACACCACAATACATACTCACTGTTCGCGATATCCTTATTATTTAGGTCACAGTTGAAGATATATATCATATCATTACGTTTCATATGTATTAGATAATAGAAGACTTGCGGAATAAACACGTTTTTATATTGTCGCACGTGTTTTTGTCCTGGGCACATCCGGCTTCTAATGAAATTTCACACGACGAACAAAAGACTTTGCCAATGTCATCTTCGGCCATGCGCTCCATGACATGTTTGTTACTTGAGAGCGAAGTTAGTTATTATTTCTAAAGAATGCAATCTTCTTTTTTTTTTTTTCTCTTGGGTATTCCTATACTTGTCATGAAACATCATTTAGAGAGTTGTTATCTATATCAAAACAATTCGCGGCAGAAAAGGGGGGCGGGGAAAAAGAAAAATAAGTTATGTTGGAATATCCTTAGAGAAATAGCTATTGTTTTTTCATCGTTGCATGCTACAAATATTCCTTTAATCTTTGAGGCTCTACTTTCCGGTTTCGAGAGATCATTGTTCATTGGGATAACACAAACAGCTAAGCAACGAACAAATAAAGTAAGAAAGTAGGTTTTAATTAGGGTGGTGTGATCGGTGCTCTGTGGCGTCCACTTTGTGGAGGGCCAAACCAAAAGGAATGATCTGCATATACAGCATGCCACATGTCTCAGTAAAGGTAAGTGCACATATTAGCTGTCTTAAGGGGGAACGTTGTTATTGCGCATTGCGATGAGCATGCACTCAACAAAAGACACTAATTTAATTACTTTTGAGTGCTTCAACCCTTGAACATATAATAATATTAGGTATCAATTATTAAAATTAATTTATTAATTATCAAGAATACATATTTAAATCGTTATGGAGTGTAAAATGTTTATGTAAAAATTGACTATTATCTTAAATTTTTATAGAATATATAGATTTATGTGAATATTAACTATTGTTAGAGGGTGTAATAATTTACATATTTATTTTTTGTTTTTTTTCTCTTTTCACTATCTTGTACTATCATTTATTATACCTATCATTTTATGATAGTAGTTAATTTTTACATAAATCTCTAATTTTTACTAATTTATGATGGTAATTAGATTTCACATAAATTGAATGTTATAGAAGGCTTATAAAAAGGGGAGTTGAATCTATGATCTTCTTTTATTTTAATAAAATAATTCTTTTAAAATAAATTTTCAATCTGAATCTATTTGAACTCAGCAGCAAAAAATTTATGAAACAATTTGTTTTTGTCTAGTGAATATCAGAAAACAGAATAGAGGAGGGAAGAGAGAAGCTGACACCATCATGTATCCTGGTTCAGTTGCCTTATGTAATGCAACCTACATCTAATTTCCACCACAATAGTGGTGGAATTTCCACTATAGTTAAAGTATTACATACACTAATTCTATAGGATTGACACAATTCTTTCACACTCAAGTTCTAACCTAACTTGACTTGGTTATGCTAATACCTAATTCTTCACTCTTAGTACTCACCCAACTAAGAAAGGGGTACCTCACTGGTACAAGATACAAGACACATAATCAACTTAAAGAAATTCGAAATCACTCTAGAATTTTCACTCAAGTGTATCACTCTGCCTCTTTCCACTCTTAGGCTTTGTCAATGACTCTCTCATTCAGCCTTTTACCTCAAGAAATTACAGAAAGATAAACATTAAAAAGAAAATTACAATCTGTAAAACATGAAGGAGATTGATGCTTCAACAGCCTCTTTGCTATGTGATAAACTAGATTTGCTTGCCTCTGATTTAGTTCCTCATTTTGGCGGAATGCTCCTTTGACTAGGAAGCACTGTCCAAGTTGATGAACTTCTTCAGAGAACTCTTCTCAGAACATGAACCTCAAAACACTTGTTATCTCTCCTTGACTTCAGAATCATGAAATATCTTCTTTTGTATCTCATTGCATGTTGTTGAGTCGCTCTCTCCTATGTCAACTCCTTGAGTTGTGTGCTACCAAATTACCATATCACTTTTTCCAGTTAATCCCCAAATTAGAAGTTTGAGTTTGACTTTCTCTTGCTTGACCGAAAGCCTCAAGGAAGTAAAGAGAAACAGTCTTTCAATGGTAAACCAGATCTGAGCCATTGAAGTACTACTTGGTCTCCAAAAAACAATCTTGGTCATAGCAATGTTTATCAGAGATCATCTTTCTCATATATCCCAATTTGGAGTGGCATAGAGTTGGAAAAAAGGAGAAGAAAGCACGATGCATGCAAGAGGAAATAAGTTACTTTTGACCTTTGCCTTAGCCTAAGATGGGTTGATTTTGGTGATTAGACCTTAATCTTTTGCTTAACCTTTCTCTTTCTTTTCTTC
Organism: Arachis hypogaea; assembly: GCF_003086295.3. Lineage (NCBI taxonomy): Eukaryota > Viridiplantae > Streptophyta > Magnoliopsida > Fabales > Fabaceae > Arachis > Arachis hypogaea. The sequence continues at coordinate 81,596,910 of NC_092042.1, read as the reverse complement.
TTTGATGAATAGCTTAGAAATTAAGCTTTCTCTCTCTTCTCTGTGTTCTGTTTGAAGTGACAAAAGGTGAACGTTGCTTTTGGTGAAAGCAATTTGAAAAGATTTGCTTGAGAGATGAAATCGGGTTTGGATTGGTTCTTTTCAAGTTCAGCCCGTTTGCTTTCTATTCAACACCTTTGGGCTTTTATTGTTTTATAGCCCACCGACTTTAGTTTTATTTTCCATCCTATTGAGTTGCTGCTTTGTTTTTCTTTGGCTTGCAACACTTAATCAAATTCAATTAAAAACTAATTAGTTAACTAACCCAATAAAATAATATTTATCATAATCAAATTAATTTAGTTAATTTCTTAACTCAACATAAACTTTTATCTTTATAGTGGTTTATGTATAAATTTTAAAATTTTTATATTCTGTAATGATTTATATAGAATAAATACAAATATAACTATTTTAAAAAATTCGTAATCGGGTGAAATTTGTTTATTATTTATTTATTTATGCAATTTATTTCTATTATGATTTAGGATTTATGGTATAATGTTTATAATTTAATATAAAAATATTTTTTTGGCCAAATATCGAAAAAAAATTAATCTGTATGTTATAAGTTGGATATAATTAGCAGATTTATAGGATATAACTTGAATACAATTAGATATAAAGTCAAATTGGTAACGTTAAGGTCGCTTTAAACCTTAATAGCTTTTATATATATATAATTATGATTCGTTCAATTATAAAAGAACTTGAGAAAGATGAAAAAAGACATACAGTTTTGAACTTGGGTAAAGAATCATCAACTAATAGACATGTATTTTAGTTACCCAACAAGAACAATAATAAAATTAATTAGTTATTAACGTTGTTCATATATGCATGATGTGTATTTTAGTTCAACCTTGACCTACCTTGTTCATTTAATTTGCTGACTGATGCTTTAACCGTTGCTTTCGTTGGTAGTTAGTGCCCCCCCATCCCCGCTCCCCCCTCTCTTCCTCTCCGCAACCAGAAAACATAATATATTCTTTAGTTTAAATTTTGGATATACTGGAATTATTTTATCCACTTTACGAAAATGACCAAGTACCAGCAAGTTATTTACGTTTTCCACGTGTTTACACTTAAATTTTGGTCACGTATTGTTTTTCAATTACAATGCTTTGCCTACGCAATTTTGGTCAATTAAATGTCATGTAGAACCACACGCAATATTGATTAATATAAGCTGAGCAGATTTTGTTTAATGAATGAATTACATTTTAATTGATTTTTTAATACAAAACTAAAATATATATACAAACATTCGACCAAGTCAATTACCTACTATTTTAAAAGTCTGATGAATAAGAGCATGTAATTTAAAGATAGTAGTACAAAAGTCATTTATGCAATAAGTAAGAATTAATTTGAAGTTAAATTACATATTTCTCTTAGTCCGTGACTCCATGATAAGATAGGCAAGGCTACTAGGCTATTAACTGCACGGATGGCAGGGAACCACATCCTCATATCATATCACTGTGATAATCGGTGAGCTAATCAAGCACAAGGTAAAGATATTAGCAACTAAGTGACTAACCTTTGCGATTATCATTGATCAGCCTTAATCCGTTAGGTACATCTTCACAATGCTCCATGTGATGAACGAGGGAAGTGAAGTCAATAGTTCTATTGGCACTACATTCATACTTGGGAGGATAATGGAAACAAGGCTCCATGGACATGGCTCGTTGACAAGGAGGCTCTGGGACTGTTTCCCCATATGGCCTCTTCAGAATCCACGGCTTCAAACCTCCAAGACCATGAGCAACATACCCAAAAGTGGACTTGGGACTAGTAACCAATGCATCACACAAACTCAACAAATATATTTCACTCCATGCCTTAATGTTGTGCATCCCATCATTGGACTTTTGACGCTCTTCATGACTTGGCTGAGAAACTCTTATCACTTCTCCAGTCACTGTTGTGTTCATCATATACATATTTCTCAGCCTCTCCCCATATTCAGAGTATAATGATGCTACTAGAACAGCTTTTGAGATTGTGGCATGGTTCTTCAAAGAAGTTTTCGACTTTCCCATGTCTATTTCAGGAAGAAGCTTGTGCCTGAGGGTGCAGGCTATGATTTCATTGATAATAGTTTGATGTGATGCTCTATGAGTATTGAATACCCTAATCTGCAGGCCAATCTTCTCATTTGCCTTGGCTAAGTGCGCCTGATAGAACTTGCTGATTAATTCCCATGCCTTGTTTGATGGGTGGAAAAGGTAACGTCCTAGATGGTGAAAAATTGTGTCTTTCTGGGGGAACATTTTGCTCAAGTCTTTTCTAAAGGATGGAATCAGAAAAAGAGAAGGGACAAAATATTGATCTGACCATAAAATCATCACGGGAACTCTCTGAAGAACATTTTGACAATGATCACAATGGAAAAAGTTATTATGACCGTCATGGGTATGTTGTAGATTAAGAATAAGAAATGATGGAAAAATCTCCTTTGCATTGTATCCCTTATTGATTAGCATGCTTTCATGCGTTTTGATATGTTTCTGATCCTTCCAATATCGAAAATTCCTGGGCAATAACCATGAGGAATCAGCAAATGGCTCACAAAAGAGATCAGACATATCATCCCCAAATTTGACTAGTAGAACACGGTCTGTGAGGATAGCATAAAGAAATGCTGCAACCAGGGTTAGCATCCTGTTCCCTAGGCCATTGGAAGCTGTCCAGACAAGGTATTTGCACTTCTCACCTGCACCGCTTTTGCTAGATTTTGTGCTCTTTCCCATAATTTTGTCATAGGATTTGGTATGTGGTCCACAACTTCTATGAAGATGTTCATACTTTCGTAGCTTGGATATCAGATATACAGAAGGTTTGTGAGGGGAACGTTTGCGAAACAAGTAAGATTGATACCTACTAATGCATGATCCTTCATCAAATGTGGAAACTAGAAGTCCATCAAGGAGTCTGACACTAGCAAAGCCAACTGTAGATAGGGTTGAATCATTCTTCTCATCTTCAAATGAATGATTCTTTGAACCTGTAGTGTGGAAATAAAGATTTCTTAAATATTGATACCTGGATTCTAAATAATATTTAAATCTAGATTATAATGTGTTGATAGTTTACAGAAGTTATGATAGCTTTGACTCCATGGATGGGAATGAATAAGATGAAACCATGTTAGTATTCATTTTGACACAAGATTCAGCTAGAAATGAAGATCAGATTACCTTAACCAATGGTAACCTACTAATGTTGTTAATAAATGGAAATTTTCTCAAGTCCATAATAATAATCCAGATGTGGATTTAAGTTCAAGAAGTCATAAGTATGTTTCCTATAAAGTACAACCAGATACACCCTTAATAATTGAAACTAATCCTGCCTTGTCTAGAACAAGCACTGTACGATGAAAATAATAAAATGAATTTCAAGTAAGTATATCAGAAAATAAAAATAGGCTGAGATTAAGCTGCAAATACCAGCTTTACCAATATCTGCGTTTGTTGGAGTCTGAGCTTGTTCTTCTGAGCTGATTTGTTGTTTGCCTCCCAACATCTTATCTAACATACAAGTTTGAGAATCAGAAGTTGAGGACAACAGATGCAGTAACGGGTGTAGTATTTAAGACATCTGACAGTGGAAGCAAAAGATGAAGAAATGCTGGCAGAAAATGTTGCAAACAATTGCCTTACCTACCACATTCTGATCTTTTCCTTCCTCAACTTGAACTGTAGCATTGCGACGCCCTTCTTTTAAGACATTCGTAGTAGCATTTTGGGCCCTTGCAGCCAATATGTTAATATTGGAAACTCCCTCAACAAGATCATAGATAGAGTGTTGGTGCATCAGAGTAAGTGTGAATAAAATAGGGAAGGTTATGGAACCCACAACCAATAATGTTCTAAATCTCTTGAAACTCAATCTATCCATTGTCATTTTTTTAAGTTACCCCCACAAGTTCTACATGGCAGAGCGTTGATGGCAGAATTCAACCCCTTCGGAATAGAGGAGACACAAAACTTCAGGTATCAATGGATTTAAATGCTTCTGCCTAGACTAGAACATGTATACATCAAGGTAGCAGGAGAAGAATACCAAAAGAAGTAAGCTGACTGTGTTAGTTGAATAATGCACCCAAAAATAGCTGAATTGAGGAAGATACCAAAACAAACAGCAAAGGCATAAAGAAGATAAATCTCCTTTGTTTACAAGCGAACAAAAAGGGAGGTAACACAGAGAATGCAATTAAAATTTAAAAGGAAGCAAAGGGGAGGAAGACTTTGGAGGATAGAGAGTTTGAATGATGTTGTGGACGAAATGTTATGGAGATCAGATGCAGGACCTCCAACTCGAAGTGAGGTTCCTCAACTTTGCTCGTCTGTATGTGTGTAAAAAACGGAAGGATGAAAATTGGACAGAAAGAGAAAGTGTTATGCTTACTGATTAGGCAACTGATGCAGATTTAAATTTAACAATTATATCCACCAAAGGAGAAAACAATTTAACAGGTAAACATGCATATGGTCAAACATAAAATATAATACTTCAAGAGTCAAAAACCAATACTCAAAGGCAGGATGTGGGCGATATTACCAAAAATATTATAGAGACATGATTCAAATGAATACTGAATACAACTCTAGCGACCACAAAACGGTTTTGGCATGAAGCTATTATCCAAGATCTGAAAAACCAGAGTATATTCTTTAAATTGTGTCTTGAAGAAAATTTGAGTGCAATAAAAGACAAGAATGAGAATGTTTGCCTTCAAAGGGCAAATTAATAAACTTAAATCCTTACAAAATCTCTTCTACCAAATTGTGCTTTTTCAGAAGCTTTATAGGCATCAATCGTCTTCATCACTCCTCCTCTTTGGGTTCTGGTATTTTTCCTCTATTATATTTGCCATAATTAAGGCAGTGTCAACTAGCTTCTTGATGTTAGGAACTTGATAATTCTGGGCCACATAAACCCCCAAAGGCTGTCAGCATTTGTTTAAGATCAAATGAAAAGTGTTCTTAGAGATTTTGTGTGGTGGACGATCATAAAATAAAAATGAACAGAAAGAAACAAAAATGAATGTATATTCTGAGATCAATCTTCCACAAGTAAATCACAGAGAATTTATATAAATGAAAATAAAAGAGAATCAGCTAAGTAAAACTATTGCTCGAACTGGAGTGAACATTCAGGTTACATTACCGCATCACTAATTCACTACCACCTAATCCCACTGTCAAATCCGCTGCAACGCAGGGACTGAAGAACCTGCTCTACTTATGGATTGCAAGCCCTATCAAATTGCAATCCACCTTCTTCCTTGCTTCCCTTTCCATACTCAATTTTCCCTCCTTTTTTGGGCATATTTTACCTTATCATATAAATATCACCCCAATTTACTGATTGGGGTTTAAATATGAGGGAAAAACAATTAGGAAGTTAAAAATCAACTTAAGAATAAGACGTGGTTTTAATTTCTTTTTGGCATAATTTGGTGAGTTAAGAAAAACAGGAATTTGACCTCTGATTCCTTCATCAGTAAGTACTTACGACAGGTAAGGGGTGTCCCTGGTTTCAATTTGAATTGGTTTGGAGCTGAAATGTAATCTGATCTAAATACTATTGTTTGTTGTGGTTCAGTTTGAAGTTGACTAAACTGAATGTTTCCAAAGGGTTTAACAGAACCAGCAAAGATTCTGAGAAATATTCGTTGATTCAATAATCGGTATTCCACAAAATCATATGAAATGAAGTCACTAGCATTGAAGTAGATTTGGAGTTACGATTCATCAACAAAATTCATGTTCAAAGTTAACAAGCTCCTTAATGGATCACACGCAGACACTAAGGCAAATCAACTGATTAAGTTGGAAATACTCACGAAAAGCAAACAATGGTGGATGGAAGTAAGTATTATATAACAGAGCTGATCTTGGCGTGGCTGTCCACCAACATAGGAGGTTCTGCAGTTAACGGCACTTCCGGCTGGAATCGGGCGACGGCAGTGACAACCTGGAACTTGAAGGTCTGCAATGGAGGTCGCATAACTAAACGTCGAGGGAAGTGGCAGTTATAATCCGGGTCGGGTTTGGGAATGGAAGTTCGTTTCCTTGGGATCTGGGCCGGTTTGTTGGCCCGGGTTCTGTCCAAAAACAGAAAGAGACAACACGAATATAAAAAATTCCTAATTTCAAACTATGACCAACAAAAAAAAAAAGAGAAGTGATAAATGAATTAAGAAAAATACTTGTTGAACCTTAACAATAACCAAACTAGAATTAAGGGATGAAAATAAAATAAGTTATTAAAAATAAGTTAAATGAGGCTTGCAAAAAATAAATAAATAAATAAAAGCAAGTGTAACTATAATGTCGGAGAAAACATACAGCCATCATAAGTGTCTTAAATAATCAAATGAGGTAGAGAGATGAATCTTGATGCATGTTTTTCTTCTCTTTCTCTACTTGTGGATCTCTTTTTGGTTTTGTATTCTTATGATTGTCATTCCCATGCACGCAGACTCATCTGCTTGTTCGAACATCGGTATTAATTATATGTATTAAGTTCATCTTCAAATCATAGATATGTTCAATAATTAATATAATTTAGTTGTTGATCCCGTCTTTTATCTTTGGGCATTTGGTATTAAGAATATCAGAGACACATGCATATGCAATCGTTATTTTTTTCACGGCAATATCTATCTGTCTGCTTTGCAATTGTACGTAGGAGCGTTAAACTGCTTGTAATCTTCAAAATGTTTGATTGATTGCATGTCACATAGTAATAGGAGAGCTTTACTAGCAATTATCCAATAATTAATAATGCAATGTCATCTATGTGCATTAATAATTCTTATTTGATTTGGCGTATGCGCTTGATACAGCATATATAGAAATAGATGAGGAAACTAAGATTTAATCTAAAGGGACTAGGGCCGCTTCCTCCGACTGGTGGGAGTGGCGGAATAAGGAGAAACGACAATGCATCAAAATCTTTTGGGGTAGGAATGAGAAGGGGATCGAATGGGCTAAGAGTACTTGGGAGATCCCTGAAAAGTGGAGTGACGTGGGCATCAGTGTTTCCGGAAGATCTTAAAGTGTCTGAGAGAAAAATATTTGACCCTCAAGACAAGACTCTTCTGCAGTGGAATAAATTCTTTCAAGTTTTGTGTATCATATCTGTATCTTTTGATCCCCTTTTCTTTTATCTCCCATATTTCAATCACAAATCATTCTGTCTCGCCATAGACAGCAGCCTGGCAAGCTATGCAGTTACACTCAGAACAATCTTCGATGCTATCTACATCCTTCGCATAAGTTTCCAGTTTCGCACTGCTTTCATTGCGCCTTCTTCTCGTGTCTTTGGACGAGGTGAACTCGTCATAGATCCTGCAGAGATTGCTAAGAGATATTTGCAACGTTACTTCATTGTTGACTTCCTCTCTGTGTTGCCTTTGCCACAGGTTATTAGTTTTTGTTTTGTTTCCTTTCAATTCGGAAATTAATTAAATATTATTGAGTCAATCATTTTTTGTCATGCATGTAGATTGTCGTGTGGAGATACCTTCATGATCCAGCGCGCACAAAGGTATTAGCTACAAAAACGCAACTGTTGAACATTGTCATCCTCCAATATTTTCCAAGATTTCTACGCTTTCTACCTTTGGCCTCAGAGATTAGCAAGACAGCAGGTGTTTTTTCGGAGAATGCTTTGGTCGGCGCCGCATATTACTTGACCTGGTACATGCTTGGCAGCCACGTAAGTGCATCTTAATTAATTGCAACCAAAGTTCATGCAAACTTTACTAGCTACTATGCCTATTATTACTATACATCATCAACCTTCTTGTGATTCTAATGTGCAATGCTCATGTCACAGATAACTGGGTCTGTATGGTACTTATTAGCTGTAGAACGTAATGACACGTGCTGGAGGAATGCTTGCATGGAGGAAGAGCGATGTTTCACGCATTTCTTGTACTGTGGGGGTTCAAATAAGCGTGCTACTGGCTATGAAGAATGGAGAAAGATTAGCCCAACGATTCTTAGGAATAAGTGTTCCGCTGATGATGACGACGCCCCATTTGACTATGGAATTTTCAATCAAGCAATAACATCTAATATTGTTGCATCAATCAATTTCTTTCCTAAACTATGTTATTGTTTATGGTGGGGTGTCCAAAACATAAGGTATTTTCCTAATCAAGCTAGCGTTAATGTATTGATGATTGAGACTTGTTAAGTAGTGTGTTTGAAGGTGTCTATCTGTTAACAGGTTTTACTAAGCTAAGAAGATTCATTCTATTTTGCTTTACGCAGCACACTTGGTCAAGGGCTTCAAGCTAGCACCTACGTTGGAGAAATTCTGTTTTGTATTATATTAGCTGTTTTGGGGCTTGTCCTTTTTGCTGTTTTGATTGGAAAGATGCAGGTAAATGCATGCCAATAAGTGTGGATGAAAAGGTTTCTATAATAATAATTTATTTTGGTCTTGTATCCAGAACTTTCTTCAATCGATGTCTGTCCGTCTAGAGGAAATGAGGATCAGAAGACGTGACTCAGAGCAATGGATGCACCACCGCTTGCTTCCACCAGAGCTAAGGGAAAAAGTTAGACGCTATGATAAATGTAAATGGTTTAACACACGTGGAGTAGATGAAGAGAGTTTGGTTCAGAAACTTCCCAAAGATCTGAGGAGAGACATCAAAAGATACCTTTGTTTGAATTTGGTCAGAAGGGTAAGCTAAGTAGCTATATATATATATATATATAAGCAAAGCATGTGTATGAATGTATTATACATTGATAGATGATGATGCATGGATGGATGGATGATCAGGTTCCTCTGTTTGCCAACATGGATGAGCGGTTGCTGGATGCGATATGCGAGCGGCTGAAGCCGTGTTTGCATACAAAGGGGACGTGCATAATAAGGGAAGGGGATCCGGTGAATGAGATGCTGTTCATCGTACGTGGGCAACTTGAGAGTGTGACGACGGACGGCGGAAGAAGTGGATTCTTCAACAGAGGTTTTCTGAAAGAAGGTGACTTCTGTGGAGAAGAGCTGTTAACATGGGCACTGGACCCAAAATCATCGTCGAATTTACCGTCATCTACAAGGACTGTGAAGGCCATGGATGAAATGGAAGCATTCGCTTTGGAGGCAGAGGAGCTCAAGTTTGTTGCTTCCCAGTTCAGGCGCCTTCACAGCAGGCAGGTTCAGCACACATTCCGTTTCTACTCCCAACAGTGGCGGACTTGGGCTGCCATCTTTATCCAGGCTGCCTGGAGGCGCCACCAGAGGAGGAAAATTGCATCCCTGCACCACATCAACAAGCCTGATGATGACGACGATGATGATCAATCCCATCATGATGATGACAACGACGACGATGATGATACAAAGGCCTTGATTCCATCTTCTTCGTCTTCATCTTCTACTGCTAATACTACTACTACTGCTGCTGCTGCTACTTCTACTATGCTTATTGGGTTAGATTCGGCTATGTATGCTTCCCGGTTTGCAACTAATCTGCGTGGGCAGAGGCCCCGTTCTTCCAGTTCGGAGGGCATCAGCCTTCCCCTCCAAAAGCCTCGAGAACCCGACTTCAGCCATCTTGATGATGATGACCCACGCTAATAATCACTCCCATCAATCACTTCTTCAGCTGCTTCCCCAACAACAATATTACATTTATTTTTGTATTTATTTTTTTCATTAATACAAAATATCGTACACCGAACCCCACCTATGTATATTAATAAATCAAATTAGTTACTTCTCTAGGATTTTCATTCGGTTCAACCTTGATATTGCATTCACAATATGGATAATAATTTCCATCTCTGGGACAAAAATATTTAAACAAGATAGATACTCTAACCAACTTTATAATTATTATGTTTATGTGAAAATATTTTTTTAAATTTTTGAATAATAGGATTAGATTTTGATATGTTATAAAAGTGTTATTTTTATTTAAAGGATGACTAAATAAATAAAACGAAAATATTTAATAACAAAAAAAATTAGCTAAAATCAGTCACAATGTATTTTATTTAGCATTTGTTAATTGTTACCGTGATTAATAAATGTTAAATACGATAAATTTTGACTGTTTTTTTGTCCTTTTAGTATTATGATAAATAAATTACACTTTTAAATAAAAATTTTTCATTAAAAAAAATATTTTTAGCATCTTTATTTAAATAAACGGAAAAGCTCTGCATACAAGCCATTAGGGCTTGTATGCTTTACAAGTTTATTAAATAATAAACTTAAGATACTCGCTCCTCCAGCTACGTTGATTACACGCGCTATATAATATGCCGCGTATATCTAACTTCCAAATTTAAAATATTTGTTTCCTTCTTCGTTTTCGTTATTTTGAGATTTGGTTGTTCTTCTTCTCGCGCGTTTTTGCTCATTCTTCTCCATCGATCTTTTCCTCTTCTTTTCTCACTGGTATGTTCTTCGTTTACGTTCTCTTTTTCTCTCTCTGCAACTCGAGCTTCGTTTTCTCTGTTGATTTGTTGTTTTCTGAAATCAAAGTTCGAACTCGTTTTGAAGATAATGGATCCTTCAAGCTCAGATTCTGCGCTGAATCCAGGCGATGTGGATTATGAATTTGAATCTAACGAAGTTCCTGAGGTTTGATTTACAGTAATTTGTATAGCATTGTGTAGTTTAAAAATTGCTGAACATTGTTTAATTATCTGAAATTTATAGCAGACGCTCGGGTGTAGATCAATCTGTTCTTTGGGTGTATTTTAGCTATTAGTGTGGGTGTATATACACTTTACTGGTTTTTTGTTATTTTTAATTGAGTTGTTGTTGTTCAGTTGTATTATATGTATTATATTAGACATGATTGTGTGTGTTTTTAGTTTTTGAGATGGTGTATTCTGCAGTCTGTGTATTCACAGTTTATGGCTTTAAAGGTCATTCTGTAGTTGAGTTGTTTCGGTTCGGGTGTATCATATAAGACATGATTGGGTGTATTTTGTATCATATCTGTGGGTGTATTCACAGTTCTGACACGGTTTATTGTGCAGCCTCTCTCTGTTGTTGATGACGAGCTTGTTCCGAAGGTCGGAATGACCTTTAGGACCCTTGAAGATGCCGGAAAATTTTACAGGAACTACGCCAAGGCTTCAGGTTTCTCTACAAGAGTTCGGTGCACAAATAGGAAGGGAAACGAGATTAAGAATCAACTGATTACATGTAGCAGAGAGGGAAAATGGAAATCTAAAATATCTCCAACCGAGAAGACCAATCCGACAGCCGGTTTAAACTGTCCTGCAAGAATTTATATACACACATTGAAGGATGTCGGTGCTTGGATCATTTCAAAGGTTGTGCTGGATCATTCACACCCCTGCTGTCCAAGCAAAGCAGAGATGCTCAAACAGCACAGGGAACTAAGCATGTCCATTCGTCGTACGATAGAGAATAACGACGAGGCCGGTATCAGACCAAGCAAAACCTACCAATCATTTGTTGCGGCTGCCGGGGGTCACCGCGAGTTAAATTTCATCGAAAAGGACGTGAGGAATTATATTACCAGGGAAGTGCGGAATGTTTCCGAACAAGAAGATGCAAAGGAATTCGGGAAATATTTGTTAAGGATGAAAGAGAAGAATCCGAATTTCTTTTTCGAGCTCCAACTCGAGGAGGATCAATCGATTAAGCTGGCCTTTTGGGCCGACGCAAGAAGCAGAGCGGCCTTTGAGTATTTCGGAGACGTCATTTCATTCGACACCACCTACAATACAAACAGGTAACAGACTGTCCGTTTTTATGATGCTAAATTAATTTATTTTTACTAATCCGCATCAGAGGTGTATATTGAATGTGTCATTGGGTGTATTCTAAGCATTTGTTGGGGTGTACCTAATGATTTTGCATTCTGGACCATGGCAATTCGTTTCAGGTATAATTTGGTCTGTGGTTCTTTTGTCGGGGTGAATCACCACGGCCAGTCAACACTTCTCGGATGCTCTTTGATGAAGAACGAAGAAATTGAATCATTCAAATGGTTATTTCAATGCTGGCTTCGTTGCATGGGAGGAAACGCTCCGAAAGGGTTTCTCACCGATCAGTGCGCATCAATGAAAAGGGCTTTAGAGGCCTGTATGCCAACAACAGTTCACCGTTGGTGTATTTGGCACATCATGAAGAAGATTCCAAGCAAATTAAACGGGTACAAGGCACACGCCGACATCGAACAACAAATGAGTCATGTTGTTTGGAACTCTCACAGCAAAGACTCATTCGATAGGAATTGGAACGATTTTCTGGTGAATTTTGGTCTTGCGGACAACAAGTGGCTCTCAGGTAATGTGTTTTTAAACTCTGCAGCAGAGGTGTAAATTGTACTGTCTCTCGGGTGTATTTTACTGTTTGTGTTTGGGTGTATTATGCAGATCTGTACGAAGACCGTCACATATGGGTTCCTATCTATCTGGATCACCACTTCTGGGCAGGGATGAGAAGCACACAAAGGAGCGAGAGCATGCATTCATTTTTTAACAAGTACATCACCCATAACAGCTCGCTCATTCAGTTCGTCAAACAGTACGATAATTGCCTCGGAAGCAGGGAGCAAGCAGAGAGAGAATCAGATGCTGCAGATTTTCATACGGTCATACCATGTGCAACCAAATCCCCCATCGAAACTCAGTTTCAAGATGCGTACACCCAAGCAAAGTTTAGGGAAGTCCAAGCCCAATTCAGAGGAAAGGCGAATTGCATCACCAGATTAAAGAATTCTGCTCTAGGCTATTCAGTATACGAAGTCGGAGAACAAGTTTCCAGCTCAATATTGGACAAGTTCGCGGTTACCTACGACTCAGTTGCAGCCGAGGTAAAATGCCAATGTTTATTATTCGAGTCGAGAGAGATACTGTGCCGTCACGCACTAAGCGTGTTAAGCTTCGAACAAGTAAGCCAAGTGTCCCCTAGGTACATACTGGAACGATGGAGCAAGAAGGTAAAGAGGCGACACACACACATCAAGAGCAGCCACGACGAGCCACTAATTGAGCCAAGAAGCAAGAGGTTCGACCAACTTGTTTTCCGTTCGCAAAATATTTGCGAATTTGCCTCCGAATCAGAGGAGCTGACTGCAATTCTGCACCGTGCGTACGACAACATCATGGCTGAGATGGAAGCAGTAAAAGCCAAAAGGAAGGGGACATCCTCTTTATCCCACGAAGAAGCCAACTTGGAATCCGTTAACGAGCTTCAAAGCCCGCCAAGGATTCGAACAAGAGGACGTCCAAAAAACAGGCTAGGTTCAAAGCTGGAGAAACAGATTGCAAATGCCACAAAGAAGAAGAAGACAAAAGTTTTAAGCGAGGTAAATGTAATCTTCTTTAAATCTGTGGCGATTGAGTTTATTTTTCTAGTTAATTGTTTAGCTAATGCGTGAGTGTTATATTCAGATAAACCTTTTTGATGCTGCATCAGCGGCGCATTCAAGTAGCAGCCAATACCAGGGACAAGTTATAAATTATCAGTTCAGGGTACCAGCAGCAGGGGATAACTCTTTGGGTGTATAGTTATAGGGAGTATGGGTGTAAAATCCCTGTTACCTTTGGGTGTATTTTTGTTAATAGACAATTTACATATAGACACATATATAGATACATATAGAACAAGAGCTGTAAAAATTCACAGGTTATGCGCGTATATTTCAGTTGATGTTTTTTTTCATATTTTAGTAGATCTAATTCATTCATTTTGAATACAGCACAGACAATTGGGTGTATATTTTTACTCAACCTCGGGTGTATTATTAGACTAGCGTTGGGTGTAACAATTTATAATATGCGTATGCTTTTGATTTTTTGCTTTATGTTTTACCACCTGTAATACAGTTTTTGAATACATCACAGACAGTTTAGCAGCACAGATAGTTTAACTATGGGAAAAAATATACATTGAATAAATTGAATGGCAAACATTTACATCATTTGTTCAATTTACAAGCTACCCAGTTTCTATATCCTCAGAATTAATCTGACAAAACGGACTCAATAATACAGAGGATGGCTTCGACAGTCTTATAGCACTACTCTCTCTAATTGCGTGATCTCTGTGTCTATTAATCTCACTGAATAGTATCCTCGAAGCGTACTCCACTCTGTAGTGGTCCACCTCCTCCTACAATTAAAAAGTATGTTATGTTTAAACAGAAATATTAATTCAGTAAAGTAATACAGAGTTATATAGTTCTAAAGACAGTTACCTGTGTCCAGTTATCCCATTCATACTTCCCCTTTTTAATGTTTTTCGGCTCTATTAACTCAAGCCACTTCATTACGTAAATAGCGCAGTCATAGCTGAAAACCAAGAAAATAAATTACAAATCTCATTTAGGAAAGTTTACGGTTCAGAGTCACAAATCTATACCTTGTTTTTTGGCCTGAAATTTTAACATATGGGGCTTTTATTTCCTTCTCCTTCTCGCCTTTCTCGAGAGGTTTTCCGCCGGCATATGCTATCAATCTCGAAAATACATATCCCTTAAATACCAAAAGAAGTCAGTAATACACCCGAATCAATGGACAAGATACACCCAATCGAATATGGAATATACACCCAACTCAAATTTCAAAATAGACCTATCTATTAAAGTAAAGAAGACAGAGGGAACTTACAGTGAATTTATTAAGCTGCTTTCTCCCAGGGCTTGGAGCTTTTTTGTGTAGCGGGTCAAGTATTTGACATTTCCGCGTTCTTGTATTTATTAGCCACAACCGCCAATGTCCCGAGTGGCAAACAGGAGCAAAAATCTGAAGGATTGCCACATTTCAACAGTCTGTTATTTTATTTGGCATATAAGTAAGTAAGCGTACTAACAAATTTACGAAACAAAAACTTACATATGGATGCGAACTTAATTTTTTCCTATCTATGAAGGGAATGAAATTGGGGTAGGCTTCCACCCTGAATTCTCTGTTCGTTTTCGGAGATATGAATTCCCCGTTTGGGTGATCAGAAAGTGCCATGCTCTGCAAGAATTGCAATACAAGAAATGAAAACATGAACATAAACAACTTACACCCAATCTAAGCTAAAAAAATACACCCAAACCCATGAATAAAATACACCCAAGGTTCGTAGAAGTAACACTTACCACAATATCTGGGGGGAGACAGTATATTTGTGCATGAAACCTCTTTTCCTTTTTCTGGTTTAGGATGAGGCAGATGGCAGATACAACCTAGAAATCAATTTTAAATTAATAACCATTGCAGTTGACTTTGGTGTAAAAACATTAATGTTAGTCTAAAATTACCTGAGATTCTATATCACTGTTTGCCTGGAGGGATGCAAGGTGCGTTCTCATCAAAATGTACTGTCCTTGGCCAGTCAGAGTGCATATCTCCTCAAACTCATTAGTATCGCCCTTTGCATCCTCCTTCAGTTTCGTCCCCCAGATGTAGCACTTTTCTTTCATATCATCCGGAATTTGATTTGTTCCCCCCGGTGTTTCAAACTTAGCAGAACTTTCTCCCCCAGTCTCCCTCCGAATTTGCGGACTTTCGTCTTTTCCCTTTGACGCACTGCCTGCTAACTTTTGGACCAAACTGTCCAATTGTTCCAGCATAGTTGCAGCTTCTGGAGATTTTTCCCTTTCAGTCTCCTGCGTCGACGCCCCCTCCTGGCTTGAATCTGTCAATCCGAGGCTGAATGATGGCATCGGCAGATCTGTTTTAGGAACATAGCTTGCTGTCCGTGCCATCATCAACAGGGCAGCAGCTTCCTCGGCGTCTGGATGACTGCATCATTATGTATAAGAATAAGAGTAAGAATATACGGATGACAAGCAAAGATTGATTCTAGTCTAATTAACTTACATTTTTGTTGGAGCTGGGGGAAGCTTGGGTGTTGTTTCTTGATGTTGTTTGGGGGTTTCAGGAGTGCTGCACAGTTGCACAAAATCGATCAGGAAGAGTATACACCCAAACTCATAGCAAATATACACCCAAACCCTAAATAAATATACACCAAATACTATTTTCTTACGTTTCTCTAGCCCCTTCAATCTGTAGCATAGGGGTTGGTTCGGAATCTGCATCAGTGGTTGTTTGCTGGGATGGCGGCACAAAAAATTGGATCGGGACTCTAAACAAGAATAAAAATGAAAGGTTAACAACGTATTTGAAAATAATAAGGTTATAAGGTTGAAATATTCTTGGATAACTCACATTGCAAGCGCTTCCGACGGCGTTTGTTCCCTAACAACCATCACATTCGAATCATCTGGAGTCAACCTAAAATACACCCAAAGAAGGTCAACAAATACACGCGAACAATTCAAAAAGAAGACGGACTTTGTTTTTTGAGAACTTACATAGTTGCAGTTTTTGCTTTTTTTTGCTGCCTTTTTTTTCTTGAATAAAATAATAAAGGGCTTTTTTTTCTAAAAAAAATATATACAGAATTAGAAGTAGAAGTTATTAGAAGAAGAAAAGTAACGGTTATTTGAAAGAGAAATTACATGCTCTGAGACGGCTGGTTTACACTACTCTGTTCTGTGCGTCTTTGAGAGGAAGTATCATCACTTCCCAAGTTGACAGCCGGTAGTCTAAACAGATTTCATGTTATTCAAAACAAATATACATCCAACTTAGTGAACAAGATACACCCAACTTAGTAAACAAGGTTTTATTAAATAATAAAGCTTCTTACGTTTCAGAGGACACATAGCGACCTTCTGTCGATCGCAGGTCAGCCTGGTTGTCCCTGCTAAACAAGATACAATTATTAGCAAACAAAAGACACCAAAATCTGAAATACACAGCCTAGAAAGACATACCCCTCTGCAGCAGATTTACGAACGTTTTCCCCTAGCCATTCATCGAGTTCGTCACTCGATATTTCATATGTCTCACTACATTCATAAAATAAGACGTTAACAAAAATAATTACGATGATAGACCGTAGTATAACTTACGAGGTACTGTACCCGTCAAAGTATTGATCTTCTTCAGGAGGTGAATCCTCCACAACTACTTTTTTCTTTTTTTGTGGTGTTCTGGGTGGAAAAAAAAAAACAGTACCAATCAGAAATAAAAAATCAATTTTATCACAGAATATTAATGAAAGAAGTGCTTACTCTTTTGGAGTTGTTTTTGTTTCTTTCTTTTTCTTCTCCTTCTC